>NW_027473110.1:20000-50000 GCF_030347505.1 Rhynchophorus ferrugineus
TCGATCGCGAAGATCAAAGAAAATCCGAGCAGTCTTGAAATGAGATACGACCCTCAGCCAGGAGTGGTCCGGGTATGAGATCCCAGGACCGCAATGTGCGTTCGAAATGTCGATGTTCATGTGTCCTGCAGTTCACAAGTTGACGCGCAATTAGCTGCGTTCTTCATCGACCCACGAGCCAAGTGATCCACCGTTTAGGGTAATCTTTTTTTAAGTTAGGTTTTAAACGCATATCGAAACGTTTCTATTATAAGACGACGACGACGACGACGACGCGCGCTCACGTCATAGACAGCGCTTGCGCCCCTTTCGCAGCCGCCGTCGACTTTAAAACGCTCTTACGGTTTATTTTCGTCTTCTCCACTACACACAACGAGAGGAGCGGAGACAGACTACTCGAAATGGTGACGTTCGTTGTAAATTTTCGTCGTCTCACCTCGTACGACAACAAAAGAGCATACGCTGATCATAGTTTGGCAATATTTTCGTAAACTAAATCTCACCCTTTTGGAATGAAACAAACGAAGGGTGATAAGATTTTCGTAAACTAATCACATTACCGATCATCGTATATGTTCGTCGATATGAGGATCGAAACGTCGATTAGAAATATAATTGGCAAAATCGTTTTATTTTGCGCTCGATTTGTCCATTTATAACGAAATCCGTCGTAGGCCGACGATTATTACTCGTCGTCCTATATAACAACATCTTCATCGTATATATCTCCGCTTTCGGGCGTACATCTTTTAAAACCATATATTATAGGTACCCGAAAACAGCTACGTTGACGACGTCGAAATTCGATCGGAACTTCCGAACTTCGTAGATGGCTCTTTAACGTTCGACAATGATTTTTACAGACTTGTACGTTTACCTATTATATATATATAGGCATAACAACACACTGTAATGATCCTTCCGCAGGTTCACCTACGGAAACCTTGTTACGACTTTTACTTCCTCTAAATGATCAAGTTTGGTCATCTTTTCCTACACATCGACGACGCCGAAACGCCATCGCGTGTCGATCCGAAGACCTCACTAAATCATTCAATCGGTAGTAGCGACGGGCGGTGTGTACAAAGGGCAGGGACGTAATCAACGCGAGCTTATGACTCGCGCTTACTGGGAATTCCTCGTTCATGGGGAACAATTGCAAGCCCCAATCCCTAGCACGAAGGAGGTTCAGCGGGTTACCCGGGCCGCTCGGCCAGGGAAGACACGCTGATTCCTTCAGTGTAGCGCGCGTGCGGCCCAGAACATCTAAGGGCATCACAGACCTGTTATTGCTCAATCTCGTGCGGCTAGAAGCCGCCTGTCCCTCTAAGAAGAATAGTTTGTACGCCGACAGTAAAAACCGCGCACGAACCGCGAAACCCGAAAGCAACGCGGCCGGCGGGCCTTTAGGATGTCAAAAAGCGCCTAGTTAGCAGGCTAGAGTCTCGTTCGTTATCGGAATTAACCAGACAAATCGCCCCACCAACTAAGAACGGCCATGCACCACCACCCACCGAATCAAGAAAGAGCTCTCAATCTGTCAATCCTTCCGGTGTCCGGGCCTGGTGAGGTTTCCCGTGTTGAGTCAAATTAAGCCGCAGGCTCCACTCCTGGTGGTGCCCTTCCGTCAATTCCTTTAAGTTTCAGCTTTGCAACCATACTTCCCCCGGAACCCAAAAGCTTTGGTTTCCCGGAAGCTGCCCGTCGAGTCATATTAGGGAACGTCGACGGATCGCTAGCTGGCATCGTTTAAGGTTAGAACTAGGGCGGTATCTGATCGCCTTCGAACCTCTAACTTTCGTTCTTGATCAATGAAAGCGTTTTTGGCAAATGCTTTCGCTTCTGTTCGTCTTGCGACGATCCAAGAATTTCACCTCTAACGTCGCAATACGAATGCCCCCATCCGTTCCTATTAATCATTACCTCGGGGTTCCGAAAACCAACAAAATAGAACCGAGGTCCTATTCCATTATTCCATGCATACAGTATTCAGGCGAAATTTTAGCCTGCTTTGAGCACTCTAATTTGTTCAAAGTAAACGTGCCGGCCCACCTCGACACTCAGTAAAGAGCACCGCGGCAGGATTGAGTTGGGCCGTCGTAACCACGACGCGCACAACACGCACGCCGAAACGCACGCGCGACGGCGACGCGACACGACTAAGCCCACCGGCAGGACGTCTCGCGAAAAACACGCCAGTTAACACCGCGAACGATGAACCGGCGGCGCGAGACACAAATTCGACTACGAGCTTTTTAACCGCAACAACTTTAATATACGCTATTGGAGCTGGAATTACCGCGGCTGCTGGCACCAGACTGGCCCTCCAATTGATCCTCGTTAAAGGGTTTAGAGTGTACTCATTCCGATTACGGGGCCTCGGATGAGTCCCGTATCGTTATTTTTCGTCACTACCTCCCCGTGCCGGGAGTGGGTAATTTGCGCGCCTGCTGCCTTCCTTGGATGTGGTAGCCGTTTCTCAGGCTCCCTCTCCGGAATCGAACCCTGATTCCCCGTTACCCGTTACGACCATGGTAGGCGCAGAACCTACCATCGACAGTTGATAAGGCAGACATTTGAAAGATGTGTCGCCGGTGCGAGACCGTGCGATCAGCTTAAAGTTATTCAGAGTCACCAAGTTGTACGATGACGAGCGCGAACCCGAAACCGATTGGTTTTGATCTAATAAAAGCACTCCTTCCATCTCTGGTCGGAGCTCTGTTTGCATGTATTAGCTCTAGAATTACCACAGTTATCCAAGTAATTGTGGGTACGATCTAAGGAACCATAACTGATTTAATGAGCCTTTCGCGGTTTCACCTTAATTCGGTATGTACTGAGACATGCATGGCTTAATCTTTGAGACAAGCATATGACTACTGGCAGGATCAACCAGGGAACTGTTCTTATTATTTTATCGACACGAAGCAGATAAAACAAATACAGACACAGTTTATTTTATAAGTTTGACTTATAAAGAAACGTGTGCGTAAGACGACGATATATAATATATATCGACGACTAATAAAAAGGAGGTGCATGATAGCGCGCCTAGACGACGGAAAAACCGGTCCGAGGCGCCACGCTCTTACATTTTAATATTAGTTGTCTAATAAAACAAAACGATATCATCATCTTAGACACATCTTTTGTTTTTTTTATACACAACCGATCGACTAGGCACCCAATTATCTCGATTATCGACGACGATCGTCGACTACGTCGAAAATTGGATGCCGCAAAATATCGTTCAGCGTTTATAAGACCTCGAAAAACATTCTCTCCGAACCCTTCGCTAGATAGAAATATATAAAGCGACAAGGAAACCTCGTACGAGAAACGTTTCGTGATTTTTTATTTTATTCTCGCTCGGAGAGCAGAGAGCTATCGCAAAATGTGTTGCTGTTTTATGAACGTTCCGATGAAAAACCGATACGTCCATAAAAATAATAATTCCAATCGCATATGAATCGTGGATCATCTTCTTCTAACGAAGCCGAATGTTCCCGCCGAATTCGCGATCTCGCAGTGATACCGTCGTCGTCGTCGTACGCTTCCCGATATATCGAAAAAAACCGACCAGGAAGAACAACGAAACGACGATACAAAATCGCGAGAGCGTTACGAATATATAATAACACGACGAAATACGCTTTTTATTTAGATAAATAAAAAAATACGGTTCGGATCTTATATATTAACATATAATATGTAATACCACCTTCGCTGATCAAAAGCCACTCGGTAAAAGTGTCACAGCGCCGGTCGACCCGACCCGTCGTATCCGTCTCTCGTATCGCCCCACGTAGAAGCGCACACGATTTAAGCGCGGGTCTCTCGCCAGCTATCGGAAATGTATGGGTGTTTTAGAACAGATCGTTTATACGGACGTTGCGCAAATTTTTCGTTTTTACGTCTGCCCGTTCTCGTTATTATCGGAATGTTCCGATGAATAAACTTTAGCTTTAGACAACGTGAACTTCTAAAGCAATAATTTTAACCTCTCGTGTTAATACGTCCTCAGGCCGTTTCTAGACTGCCGATCACGTTCTTTAAAAGTCGGAAAATTCCGATCCATAAAATTATGCTAGTAGAATGTAAAGATCCTTCATAGGATGGATACTGTCACATATCGATACGGCGATCGGAGTAAAACTGTTCTCACGTATTTCAGGACATTTTAGGTTGTTACGTCGGCCCGTTCGTTATTATCGGTATATACCTATGAATAAATGTTTTGCTTGTAGAACGTAAGATTCCAAAAGAATGATTCGCCGAAACGATGGTGCACCCTTACGATCGGATATTTGCCGCTTATTGGCCATTTTCTATAATTCATCCGTTAGATATCGTTTATCGACTACGGATAAGGTTTTCCGATATCAGAATGTTCCTAAGGATGATTCGAAAGTGATTTGAACGAAGAATTTGATAGAATGAATCCTTTATTTATCCATTGAGTACAGGGTACGGAGTGTCTGCGGGGTCAGCTAATATATTATATTTCTCTCTCGACGTAATGGTAACTCGAAGTCCGAACCGCGCTCATGAAGCTCGGTTTCAATCCAATCCATGTTGGTCGGTTCCTCGAGAGGAACGCCGTATCTTCGCGGTCGACCGCCTAATGAATCAGGTGGTAAAAGTCCAAGCCCAGCGCGGCAACGGCAGGCGCGTTCAACGTTTTAACTGCCAATTCTACGGTCATTCATCGGCCAACTGTAAAGCCACTCCGGCCTACGTCAAGTCCCAAAGACAGAAATTCCCCGCCGAAATGCACCAACTGTTGAGAACCATACACCGCAAATTACTCGGGATGCAAGTGCCGACCTACTCCAAAAACAACCAAACCCAAAAGACCAATTCCTCCCCCCACTCATGTACGGGGAACTCAAGATAACAGTCGTCTGGCTGGTCTGGATTCCACTAGAACACGAACCCGATCTCCATTGGCGAAATACTCTTCGGAACATATTCAGATGACCAAGGAGATTTTCAGGCCATTTTCAACGCCATCAACCACACAGCTATTGGAAGAATTACTATCGGCCGGGATAATAGATGAGTTGGAACTTGGGCTTATTGCTCCAAGCGAACCAACTCACTACTCCTCCAATCGACCGACAATAATTGACTTTTTTATCTATCAAAATTCGAATCAAGCCTCTGACCTGCAAGTACTCCAAGATATCGATTCTGACCACAGGCCTATCCTCCTCACCCACCATCAGCGATTTTCCACTGAGTTCCACTGTCCCCAAGCAAGGTCAACCTAGTAAACGAAAAAAAAAGTATCTTCTCTTTGACGATCCTCATTATATTAGGACGATAGTTCCATTCTAAATTCTTGATTAATTACAGTTCCTATTTGTTCATTTCGAGACGTTCCCGTGATTAATACTTATCGTGTAGAAATTAGCCACAATCCACAATTAGCCACAGTTAGGAAAAATAAATTAATTATCATATAGTCATAAACGTAATAAAAATGAATACACATATTTTCGAAGTCACTCCAGAAATACTTTACCTTATTTTTAAATAACAATCTCGGGCCGTACCATTTTTACAAAACTTATTCTATATACTTACTATATAACAGATTATAATGATATAATATAATTCAATACAATAACTACAATATATATATATATATCTGAAAATTCTGTTTTTATAAAATGTCAGCTACTGTTTAACATTTCATTTTTTAAAATGTATATCCAATTGTGGTTCTGAAAAGAACCGATTTTGCAGGTAAGTAGTATATTGAAACACACATAGGTATGTGAATTAATTTACTTAGAACTGGTATATTTGGTGACTGCTTTGGTACCTTCGCTAACGGCGTGCTTAGCCAACTCACCGGGTAACAATAACCTAACGGCGGTTTGGATTTCTCTGCTCGTGATCGTTGATCTCTTATTGTAATGGGCGAGACGCGACGCTTCGGCGGCTATCCTTTCGAATATATCGTTCACGAAAGAATTCATGATCGACATGGCCTTGCTGGAGATACCCGTATCGGGATGAACCTGCTTTAAAACTTTGTATATGTAAATCGCATAGCTTTCCTTCCTCCTGCGCTTCTTTTTCTTGTCGCTCTTAGAGATATTTTTCTGGGCTTTTCCGGCTTTCTTGGCCGCCTTACCGCTTGTCTTCGGTGGCATTTCGAAATAAAAATCCCGACGTCTCACGTACCTCAAAGAGTACTTAACTAAAAAAATGCCTTTAATTCTAGAACTTATAACATTCGAAGGAACACTTCTAAGCCCCGCCCATAGCCCGAGTTAGAGTCTGATTGGTCGCGTATGATATAACGAGTTTGGCTCGCGGACAAAATTCCAGGCCGATCTGTAAGAAATTTCCAGTACCGTTTTTGATTTAAAGGTGAGCAGTATCTAACAACGATCGAGATTAACATGTCCGGACGTGGTAAAGGCGGAAAAGTGAAGGGAAAGGCGAAGTCTCGTTCCAATCGTGCGGGATTACAATTTCCTGTCGGTCGTATTCACCGACTTCTAAGGAAAGGAAATTATGCCGAACGCGTAGGGGCCGGTGCTCCCGTTTACTTAGCTGCCGTAATGGAATATCTGGCGGCCGAAGTTCTCGAGTTGGCGGGTAACGCCGCTAGAGACAACAAGAAAACAAGGATTATCCCTAGGCATTTACAATTGGCCATCAGAAACGACGAGGAATTGAATAAACTGTTATCTGGCGTTACTATTGCCCAGGGCGGCGTCTTGCCTAACATTCAAGCAGTATTATTGCCTAAAAAGACAGACAGCAAAACCAAATAGATAACGCAAACCGTTTAAAGTTTTGCATACGCCCTTTAATATCGGTCCTTTTCAGGGCCAACAAAATCGTATAAAAAAGAAGTTAGAATACGCGTTCTTATTAAAGAATAAATATTAACTAGAAAATTTATAAATAATCTGATCTGTACTGAATATTCCTTTATTACTGTTTTAGAGTATCGATCGATCGGTTCCCTAATTAGTTACGGCTCTATCTAGAAAATAATCATTTAAGTAATAATAAGATAATAAATAAATTATATAAATATTCTTTCTTTTATAAAGTTATATTGTGGTTCTGAAAAGAACCGTTTTTTTTTCTATTAAAAAAATACGGTCTTGGACGAACGTATTTTTTAGGGAAGTCGTAGCACGTCCAGGAGTGTCGGGATATTTGTAATTTTCAACTCCGTGTCTTCTTGATCTGACGATGAAATGTGTCGCCTGTTTAATATATCGTCATACGTAGTAGAAATAGTTTTATTTCTTTTTCTTTGGTGATACTGGTTTTTTAGTTTTCGCACCTTCACCAGCGGCAACACGAACAGTTGAGGTCGTCGTCTTAGCACTTTTCGGTTTAGGCGCCTTGGGCTTTTTCGTAGGTCCGGCTTTATTAGATTTTTTCGCTTTGGAAGGCGATTTCGGGGATCTTGCGGCCGTGTTGCTTTTTGCTGCTTTCGAAGATGAACTATTAGCGGCGGCATTGGAAGCGGACGTAGTCGTGGCGGCGGTAGATTTCTTTCCTGTTTTCTTTTCGACGGCTTTTTTGGCAGAAGCTTTTTTCTCGGCCAAAGTTGCAGATTCACCTTTCTTACTTTTAGCTGTGGTTTTCTTAGTTGAGGCGGAGGCGGCGGTCGTCTTTTTTTCCGTTTTCTCTGAGGTTTTTTTGGCAGACGCTTTTTTACCACCGGCTGTCGTAGCTGTCGCGGCACCTCCTACTGGTTTTCGTTTATTTTTCTGTCCGGTTTTGGCAGTGGCCGTTTTTCTTTTCTTCGTACCTGCGGCTGTCGTACCTCCTGCTTTACGTGCCGAAGCCGCTAATTTAAATGATCCGGAAGCTCCTTTGCCCTTCGTTTGTACCAAAACACCCGAAGCGATCCACGTCTTTATATATTTCTTTATAAAGGGCGATAATTTGTCAGCATCCACTTTGTAATTGGCCGCTATGTATTTTTTAATAGCTCTGAAGGAAGTTCCGCCTTTCTCTTTCAATCCTTTAATTGCACTCGTTACCATATCAGCGATCGGAGGATGACTAACTTTCGATTTAGAACTCTTCGCCTTGCTCGAAGTGGATTTTTCTTTCTTCCCTCCTGCAGACGAACCTGCGCTACCGGCTGTAGCTGATGCGGCTCCCGTAGCCGACACCGAAGATGAATTCGACCCGGCCGGTGTGCCTGTTGACGATGCGTTAACAACGGCGGCGGAATTTCCTCCACTCCCTTGATTCGACGAAGGAGAAACCGCTTGTCCGCTAATATCGACGTCCGACATTCTGATATAATTTCTTAATTTTCTTATAAGAACGTTCTAATCACGATTCGTTTGACAAAGTTACGTACGTGCGTATGCTTCTCGTTCGCGTATTTTAACTGTCTGGCGGTCGCTCTCATTTAATGCGTACCCTATATGATATGAGCCGAACGGAGGACTGAACGGTCGAGCGCGAACGACGTTCCATATTCCGGCTTCGTCGAAACGTTCATCGAGCTTGGAACCGTTTACTTATTTCTCATATTAAATACATAAATCCTTTAGAATATCATACGATTTATGTTCGAGGCGTTAAAAGATAAAACGTAGTAGAAGTAGCAAACTTTACCAATAAATTTTACGTTGACTATCGTCTTAGAAGGAAGCACAAAATCAAGCGTTGCTCTCGATTCCGTCGAAACTACCAATTTACATTCGAGTTATAGACTTTCGGTTATAACTATGAAAATATATCTTTTCAAATCTACGTCCCCCGATATATCGTCTTTTGATATAAATGCAATTCCGTACAGATCTAATGCTATTATTGGAGAAACGAGACATATTATTCCTAATTGATGCGGTACAGATTGTTCGTTGTCCAAAACGAATCTATATCGAAACGTACCGTTGTCGAATTAACTGTAAGAAAACAATGACATGAAAATTAACCGATCCTATACTAATATACTTCTTATTTAACGGTTTCTTAACACCATCCGAACTCTGGGTTACAATCGAACGTATCGGGTGAGCAACGATATCGAGACGTCTATAAGAATATCGTGTCAAACCCTTCTGTATCGATACAATGCTCATATATATTATAGTATATTTTGCTTCTTTAGTTGAAATCTGTTTTCATAAATAGTTATCTAAAGTCAATAAATACATGGAACGCGATCTCCATACATACGTGCGTAGAACTACCGTACCTTCTTTGAAATCTTAAGGATTCTCCAAGCTCATCGACGCGAAGTTTATCTCGGAGTATTTTCTCTCTAAAGGAAAACTATATTAAAGCTTCAACGAAGATTCGGTATTCGATTGTTCACCATCATTTACATTCTTGTCATTAACCTAACATTTATTATGAAATCTTATTTTAAACTTTATCTATCTTTTTATATTACGATCGTCTATTATAATGCAGTATATTTGTTACTTTACAAGTAAATCTTAGATGAAAGGAGCAGATATTTAATAAAATTTAACGTCATCTTAGTCCATTTTCGAATAATAAATTTCTTTTTTTATGCTAGTAAATTTGTGGCTCTGAAAAGAACCGTTGTTTTCTTTAGTTGAATAGATACGTTGTTCTGTTTTAATTGGTCAGCATATATAATACTTTATTTAACCGCCAAATCCGTATAGGGTTCGTCCTTGGCGTTTGAGGGCGTATACTACATCCATGGCAGTAACGGTTTTCCTTTTGGCGTGTTCGGTATAAGTGACGGCGTCTCTGATAACGTTTTCCAAAAATACTTTTAATACACCTCTGGTTTCTTCATAAATTAGACCGGATATACGTTTAACTCCACCCCGCCTAGCCAATCTTCTGATGGCGGGTTTCGTAATACCTTGGATATTATCACGAAGCACTTTACGATGCCGCTTAGCGCCTCCTTTTCCCAAACCTTTACCACCTTTACCTCTGCCCGTCATGATTTATTCAATTTAGTATTAAAAGAAAGCAAATTTATAAACGAATTGTGCAGCGTACACCTCGAATACTACGGGTAACTATTTCAATTTCAAATCCTACCATGGGTTTTGTTGAGTTCGAATCGGGTCCCGCCCACAGATGCTAGCCGGACCAATCAGAATATCTTCACACATTATTAAAAAGGGAGATTTCTTTGACACCTTCGATCAGTTTCCAAAAGTTCGTTGGTGCTTGCGCTTGTAATTCTTCCTACACGTTTGAAGTCAGACCCGTTTAGACGATGGCTCGTACCAAGCAAACTGCTCGAAAATCAACCGGAGGTAAGGCTCCCAGAAAACAATTGGCTACTAAAGCAGCCAGGAAAAGCGCTCCCGCTACCGGTGGTGTTAAAAAACCGCATCGTTACAGACCCGGTACGGTCGCTCTAAGAGAAATCCGACGCTATCAGAAGAGTACCGAATTATTGATTAGGAAATTGCCTTTCCAACGATTGGTTCGCGAAATCGCTCAGGATTTCAAGACCGATTTACGTTTCCAAAGTTCGGCAGTGATGGCTTTGCAAGAAGCTAGCGAGGCCTATTTGGTTGGTCTCTTTGAAGACACCAATTTGTGTGCGATCCATGCTAAACGAGTAACTATCATGCCTAAGGACATTCAATTAGCCAGACGCATTAGAGGCGAACGTGCATAAATGCTACGGCTGTCCTATATTAAGGTCGTTTTTTGTATTTATATGAAAAAAAAAGGTTCTTCTCAGAACCACCAACTTCTATTAGAAAAAAGAGACATTGATATTTTTTCCGTTTATATGACGCTTTAGTTATAATATTTGTGAATTGAATTTAGAATATTATGCTCACAAATATATTGTGAATATTGAGGAATCCTTAGTAATAAGGTGTGAACACCTGCTGGATTGACTTGAAGTTTATATCACGATAAGAAAGGGGTATCACATATACTGTTATTATGTTACCGTAAAGGAATGAATATATAAAATAAAATATTTTTTTCTGGATATTTTAACATTTTTATGAACGATTACTATATTTTAATTTATTTGACTTCGTATATATCCTATCTTCTTAACAATAGTTTATTTCTTTTTTTCTTCTTTAAACATTTTGGGGCTCTGAAAAGAGCCGTTTTCCACCCTTCATATTATTATGATCACCTTCAAAATAATATATTTCGTTTACTTAGAACTGGTATATTTAGTGACAGCTTTGGTACCTTCGCTAACGGCATGCTTAGCCAATTCACCGGGTAACAATAACCTAACGGCGGTTTGGATTTCTCTGCTCGTGATGGTCGATCTTTTATTGTAATGGGCGAGGCGCGACGCTTCGGCGGCTATCCTTTCGAATATATCGTTCACGAAAGAATTCATAATCGACATGGCCTTGCTGGAAATACCCGTATCGGGATGAACCTGCTTTAAAACTTTGTATATGTAAATCGCGTAGCTTTCCTTCCTCCTACGCTTTTTTTTCTTATCGCTCTTAGAAATGTTTTTCTGGGCTTTTCCAGCCTTTTTTGCCGCTTTACCGCTTGTCTTCGGTGGCATTTTAAACGAATGAGATTCGCGACCTACCCATACAGCAAAAGATAAAAGACTAAACCGAAATATACCTATAGTCGTTTAATTATTTGATAAATGACGCTACACTTCTAAGCTCCGCCCATTCTTGGCGTTATGTCGTAGAAAGCTCTGATTGGTCGAGTAGGAAACGTACTAGTGTTTTGAGAAGTTGCCGAATAAAAGCTATTCGCTGGACAGTTCACTGCCAGTTGTTCATTCGTTGTCGAAAGGACGTGAGCGTTGTCGCCATTAGTTTTTCGGTTATTTTTAGTTTAAAAAAGTTAGCAATACAATGTCTGGACGTGGTAAGGGTGGAAAAGTGAAGGGAAAGGCGAAATCTCGTTCCAACCGAGCGGGATTACAATTTCCTGTTGGCCGTATTCACCGGCTTTTAAGGAAAGGAAATTATGCCGAACGCGTAGGGGCCGGTGCTCCCGTCTACTTAGCTGCCGTAATGGAATATTTGGCGGCCGAAGTTCTCGAGTTGGCAGGTAACGCCGCTAGAGACAACAAGAAAACAAGGATTATCCCTAGGCATTTACAATTGGCCATCAGAAATGACGAAGAACTGAACAAACTCCTCTCCGGTGTTACTATAGCCCAGGGCGGCGTTCTACCAAACATCCAGGCCGTATTGTTACCGAAAAAAACAGATAGTAAAACCAAATAAGTTACATGAGCCTTAGGGTTTTTGTGTCGTACAAAAACCTTTTAACTATCGGTCCTTTTCAGGACCACCAAAATAATAAAACAAAAAAAGAACTTAAAATTAAAACTCATATTATGACTTGCACTTACTAATTATTTAAAATATTCTAATAAACAGTTTAAGTACTTTAAAGATTGTTTTTTGGGTGTGTAAGATAAATTAAGAGACATTCCAATACCAATAATTATCGTTTTATTAAACAACAATTAAGTCGAAATAATATGAAGGATTTATTTCTAGCGGTTCTCCTTTAGTAAAATCGAACCGTATTATAACATCGCGCCTTGTATATAATCTATGTAATTAACGATGAATTTAAGGGGCGGTCTATTTATTAAGTATAGAGTTTTAGAATCCAAACCCTCAAATAATTAGGGCCAGTTATACTTAAATTATTATTTTAAATAAAATTATGATGATTGTAATGATTGAAAGATTATCCTTAAATCCTAATAGAGCTTCCGTTTTTTAAATATCGATAAATTTGTGGTTCTGAAAAGAACCGTTGTTTAATTTTTCTAAAATTAATTTTGAGGGTCACATTTCACGTTAGTTCGCGAATAAAATGTGACTTAACCTCCAAACCCGTATAATGTACGTCCTTGACGTTTCAAGGCGTATACTACATCCATTGCGGTAACGGTTTTTCTTTTGGCGTGTTCGGTATATGTAACGGCATCTCTGATGACGTTTTCCAAAAACACTTTTAAAACACCTCTGGTCTCTTCGTAAATCAGACCAGATATACGTTTTACGCCGCCTCGTCTAGCCAATCTTCTAATGGCGGGCTTCGTAATACCTTGGATATTATCACGAAGCACTTTACGATGCCGCTTGGCTCCTCCTTTTCCCAAACCTTTACCACCTTTACCTCTGCCGGTCATCTTTTATCGAACCTAATACAAAAAAAATAAATGATCTCGAATAAGTAGCGCGCTCACAACACGAGTGCTACGGACAACTGTTGTCGATTACATTCAATCAGCCCGGTTTTGTAGACTTAGGATTGAGTTCCGCCCACTGGCACAAAACGGACCAATCAGATTAGATAACATGTTATAAAAAGGACTCTCTGATTTTATGACCGAATCAGTCCGAAAGGGGTCGCCGTCGTTTGCGTTTGTTAATTTTTCTCATTACCTCTATTTTAAAAATATGGCTCGTACCAAGCAAACTGCGCGAAAATCAACAGGAGGTAAAGCTCCTAGGAAACAATTGGCTACCAAAGCGGCCAGGAAAAGCGCTCCAGCTACCGGTGGCGTTAAGAAACCACATCGCTACCGACCTGGGACGGTCGCTTTGCGGGAGATTCGTCGTTATCAAAAGAGCACCGAATTATTGATTAGGAAATTACCTTTTCAACGATTGGTTCGCGAAATCGCTCAAGATTTCAAGACCGATTTACGTTTTCAAAGTTCGGCGGTAATGGCTTTACAAGAGGCCAGCGAAGCTTATTTAGTTGGCCTTTTTGAGGATACTAATTTATGTGCGATACATGCAAAGCGAGTAACCATCATGCCCAAGGATATTCAGCTAGCCAGACGTATCAGAGGCGAACGTGCCTAAACTTTATTTTCTATCATTTATAATACTCTACTTATAGTCGTATTTTGCAACAAAAAAAAACGGTTCTTTTCAGAACCACCTAAATTTAATCAAAGAAAAAGAAGATAATTCAATTAATATTCTTTTATCGATATTTATATAAACCACTAAAAGAGTTATGGATTTTTATCTCAGAGTTATATTCGACTACATGTTAGTAATTAATAACAGTCGGTGTACTTATACGCATTGTTTTTAAAAACTAAAGAAAAAATAATGTAATCACTAATAACCAAAGAATAATAATATACTGTTGATAACAAAATTTGTATTTCAATATTGGATACTACAGCTGTATAATATATAAAATTAATTTTTTTAAGATTATTTCTTTTTTTATTTATCTAAATTGTGGCTCTGAAAAGAACCGTTTTCTCCTTTATGATATTCAAGGCTTATGGTTTACTTAGAACTGGTATATTTAGTGACGGCTTTGGTACCTTCACTAACGGCGTGCTTAGCCAATTCACCGGGCAGCAATAATCGCACGGCAGTTTGGATTTCTCTGCTTGTGATAGTAGATCTTTTATTGTAATGAGCGAGACGGGACGCTTCGGCGGCTATCCTTTCGAATATATCGTTCACGAAAGAATTCATGATCGACATGGCCTTGCTGGAGATACCCGTATCGGGATGAACTTGCTTTAAAACTTTGTAAATGTAGATCGCGTAGCTTTCCTTCCTCTTGCGTTTCTTTTTCTTGTCACTTTTGGAGATATTTTTCTGAGCCTTACCGGCCTTTTTGGCCGCCTTACCGCTTGTTTTCGGAGGCATTTCGAAATAAATATTACGATATTAAAGGAACCACGAAAAGTACTAGACTAAAACAAATTTCAGGAATCCTTAGAATTTATAGGCTCCTTAAATACACTCCTAAGCCCCGCCTATTATCTGAGTTAGCCTTTCATTGGTCGCGTACGAGATCATGCGTTCGGCTTACGAACAAAATTCGTTGCTAGTATGTTGACAGTTTTAGTACAGATTTCAACTCTAAGGCGAGCGAGTTCTAGAAGCAATCGATAGTAAAATGTCCGGACGTGGTAAAGGCGGAAAAGTGAAGGGAAAGGCGAAGTCTCGTTCTAACCGAGCGGGATTACAATTCCCTGTCGGTCGTATTCACAGACTTTTAAGGAAAGGGAATTATGCCGAACGCGTAGGGGCCGGTGCTCCCGTCTACTTAGCTGCCGTAATGGAATATCTGGCAGCCGAGGTTCTCGAATTGGCGGGTAACGCCGCTAGAGATAACAAGAAAACCAGGATTATCCCTAGGCATTTGCAATTGGCCATCAGAAACGACGAAGAATTGAACAAACTCCTATCCGGAGTTACTATAGCCCAGGGCGGCGTTCTGCCAAATATCCAAGCTGTATTGTTACCTAAAAAGACAGATAGCAAAACTAAATAAAACGAATGTAACCTATTTTATCATCAAATATCGGTCCTTTTCAGGACCACCAAGACAGCTGAAAAAGAGAATTTTATTATTTTAGCTTAAGTAGTAAAATAACAGGCATAAGTTTTAATTTTGAGAGGTTTTGTGATATACGACAGAGTTACGACGATATTTTATAGATCGCAATACTTTTGACAATACCTTTCTCTGAATCTTCGTGCATGCAGTCTCTTCTTAATGAGAGTATTGAACAATATCCATTTTATTGTATCGATATCGTATCTTTCTAATTTCTCATTCATTTCATTAATTATTTCCTAATTGTTATGATCGGATTTGCAAAGATTAGGATTTCTGTATATCGAACCGGTACATGTCAGCTGTATTTATGAGGTTATGTTATTTGTTCTTAGAATTTGATGTGATCAATTGAAAATGAGATGAAAGTTGCTTTAATTTATCGTTTCGGACCGACTATTAGTGCCGTGTCATCGTTTGGAGATTACTATGGAACATAATTGTGCGACGAGTTATGATAGACTGTCATTTATTGTTGCGACTGGATTTGGTGGTCTCCAGCTATATATGCGTTTATTATTTATAATTGTCGATCCGATTCACTACCTACTAATTCTATATTGTGAATTTTTAGTTTAATGATCATGTCCTTACTGTTGGACCAACACCCCACTTGGATGCATTGGTACGATGACTGTCTCCGTAGGAAGGCCATGCATGACAGTCAACCCATGTATTTCTTTTCATTAGGGTAGTTTATACAGTAAGTGTCTATTTATTGACTATAGGGTACCAATTAGTTACTTCGTATGGTTACCTTTAAGGTAATTGAATGATATTGTTGCTTTTAGTGAGCAACTAAATGACATTGAGAGATTTGACCGGATGTTAGTTTGAAGATGTTTATATATTCCATGCAACAATCTTTCGCTTATTCCGAGTTGCTGCGGTTATACACAGTTACTGACTTGCCCCTTGACATCCTCTCGGATGTGCACTTCCTTTGAGGATTATCCGTGATGACCTGTATTGCCTTATATAATTAGCATTTTTGAGTAAGTTTGAAATCTAGGTGAGAGTGCCGTTTATGTATGTATATGTTTGTTAATCTAGTGATTTATCATAGGTTACTTATTGTTGTTATTGCAATTTAGGTTAGATTGTTTCGAAGAGCCTTCCTTGATGTGAATATATCTCTTCCTTTGTTTCGACTGTGGGTGAATTCTGATGCTTAGCTAAGGATATTTTATATCATATTCTATTTATATCATTAATTTAGAATAGAATAGAATATAATATAATACAATTTTCAAAGATTTTTAATGATATTCTTGACAATTTTACGCTTCTCTATATTTGAAAATCCTATTCTTTGATTGTCTTGGTTCTCGCTAGATGGCGCGCGCCGCCTGATTTCTTTCTCTACTTTATGTCGTTGGATATTGTTTTCGTCTCTCATTCATTAGAATTGACGTACACGCATTGGAGGTTATGTCTTCGTTCTGTTTAAACGTTTTGTTTATTTTATTTTGTTATTGTTGTGTTTTTAGGTTTTCTTATGGATTAGACCGATCTTATGTGATTTGTCGACCTGTGACTTGTTTGTTTTACCCCCTCGCACCACTTGGAGGTTATGTCGGACACCATCTGTGTCACTAGATTGTACTTTTGTATGAATATTTCGTATTATTTCAGGGTGAATTTGACGCCGTAGATATGTTTTGATATTGTTTAACCACTTTTATTTCATTTTATTTTGTTGCTAGTCACCTTCCAATTAAGATACCAGCGGTGTATTTACATTTTTTGTATTTTTTAGGTTATCCGTGTCCAGTTCCCCTGACAGAACTGGTAGAGCCGACCGTGATCAATCTGGAAATCACATGTCCGAAGCTATCCACATCAACCTGCGGTTCCTCTGCACTTGATGACCGAACGCCAACAGGCCAGGATTCTACCTTTGCTTAAGTACTTTCGGATATGTTGAATACTACATTTGTTTATATTAGACTTATCTGCTCGAAGTTTATTAGTTAGATGACTTATATGTTTGATTTGCAAGGTATGAGGTCTATTGAGATAGCGACCCCGTAGGACGGTGCAGTAACTTCGTGATTGTGTTTCATATTGTTCAATCATTCCTAATGCCAATCATCCTCCCATCGGAATATCAATAGTCTAGTTATGATTTTTAATGTTTTAGGTTAGGGAGTCTTGGCAGAGTTGACGGAACTGGCCGTGTCCGAGTGGTGGAATGGACAAAGCACCCTGGGACCATTGCTACTATGAGTTTGCCAAT
Source organism: Rhynchophorus ferrugineus (assembly GCF_030347505.1). Lineage (NCBI taxonomy): Eukaryota > Metazoa > Arthropoda > Insecta > Coleoptera > Curculionidae > Rhynchophorus > Rhynchophorus ferrugineus. Next base: position 37,540 of record NW_027473110.1, read on the forward strand.
TTTCCACACTACAAGATGAGCATTATTTGTCTTTCTCTATGATTAGGACTATCGCTGAAACAGTAGTCCTAGCAAGTCCTACTCCCCAAGCGGAGAGAAGTTAGGGGGGCAGTAGGAATCTCGTTAATCCATGCACGCGCCTTCCTGATATGTTCGGGCATAGGCTGCGGTTGTCAAGGCGGTGGTAGTTAGTCCCGCCGTTTACCCGCGCTCGGCATCTCGATCCTTCTCTGAACGGATGCGAACGCGATCTGCTGAGCTGGTCTTTCCTGCGTAAGTATATGGACATTTTGAAATGTAGACTATCTGTCTATGGCTCTGGTGCTTGTTAAAACTCCGAGCTGGTCTTTCCTGCGTAAGTATCGGGGACGGTTCACGTACGGGTCTCCGAGCGCCTGTTCGGTTCCGTCGCGGCAGTATTGCGTAAAATTTTAGATAAGGACAGTGGGAATCTCGTTAATCCATGCACGCGCCTTCCTGATATGTTCGGGCATAGGCTGCGGTTGTCAAGGTGGTGGTAGTTAGTCCCGCCGTTTACCCGCGCTCGGCATCTCGATCCTTCTCTGAACGGATCCGAACGCGATCTGCTGAGCTGGTCTTTCCTGCGTAAGTATATGGACATTTTGAAATGTAGACTATCTGTCTATGGCTCTGGTGCTTGTTAAAGCTCCGAGCTGGTCTTTCCTGCGTAAGTATCGGGGACGGTTCACGTACGGGTCTCCGAGCGCCTGTTCGGTTCCGTCGCGGCAGTATTGCGTAAAATTTTAGATAAGGACAGTGGGAATCTCGTTAATCCATGCACGCGCCTTCCTGATATGTTCGGGCATAGGCTGCGGTTGTCAAGGTGGTGGTAGTTAGTCCCGCCGTTTACCCGCGCTCGGCATCTCGATCCTTCTCTGAACGGATCCGAACGCGATCTTAGTTAGGGACATTTTGAAATGTAGACCATGAGTCTATGGCTCAGGTGCTTGTTAAAGGTCTGAGCTGGTCTTTCCTGCGTAAGTATATGGACATTTTGAAATGTAGACTATCTGTCTATGGCTCTGGTGCTTGTTAAAGCTCCGAGCTGGTCTTTCCTGCGTAAGTATCGGGGACGGTTCACGTACGGGTCTCCGAGCGCCTGTTCGGTTCCGTCGCGGCCGTATTACGTAAAATTTTAGATAAGGACAGTGGGAATCTCGTTAATCCATGCACGCGCCTTCCTGATATGTTCGGGCATAGGCTGCGGTTGTCAAGGTGGTGGTAGTTAGTCCCGCCGTTTACCCGCGCTCGGCATCTCGATCCTTCTCTGAACGGATCCGAACGCGATCTTAGTTAGGGACATTTTGAAATGTAGACCATGAGTCTATGGCTCTGGTGCTTGTTAAAGGTCTGAGCTGGTCTTTCCTGCGTAAGTATATGGACATTTTGAAATGTAGACTATCTGTCTATGGCTCTGGTGCTTGTTAAAGCTCCGAGCTGGTCTTTCCTGCGTAAGTATCGGGAACGGTTCACGTACGGGTCTCCGAGCGCCTGTTCGGTTCCGTCGCGGCAGTATTGCGTAAAATTTTAGATAAGGACAGTGGGAATCTCGTTAATCCATGCACGCGCCTTCCTGATATGTTCGGGCATAGGCTGCGGTTGTCAAGGTGGTGGTAGTTAGTCCCGCCGTTTACCCGCGCTCGGCATCTCGATCCTTCTCTGAACGGATCCGAACGCGATCTTAGTTAGGGACATTTTGAATTGTAGACCATGAGTCTATGGCTCTGGTGCTTGTTAAAGGTCTGAGCTGGTCTTTCCTGCGTAAGTATATGGACATTTTGAAATGTAGACTATCTGTCTATGGCTCTGGTGCTTGTTAAAGCTCCGAGCTGGTCTTTCCTGCGTAAGTATCGGGGACGGTTCACGTACGGGTCTCCGAGCGCCTGTTCGGTTCCGTCGCGGCCGTATTGCGTAAAATTTTAGATAAGGACAGTGGGAATCTCGTTAATCCATGCACGCGCCTTCCTGATATGTTCGGGCATAGGCTGCGGTTGTCAAGGTGGTGGTAGTTAGTCCCGCCGTTTACCCGCGCTCGGCATCTCGATCCTTCTCTGAACGGATCCGAACGCGATCTTAGTTAGGGACATTTTGAAATGTAGACCATGAGTCTATGGCTCTGGTGCTTGTTAAAGGTCTGAGCTGGTCTTTCCTGCGTAAGTATATGGACATTTTGAAATGTAGACTATCTGTCTATGGCTCTGGTGCTTGTTAAAGCTCCGAGCTGGTCTTTCCTGCGTAAGTATCGGGGACGGTTCACGTACGGGTCTCCGAGCGCCTGTTCGGTTCCGTCGCGGCAGTATTGCGTAAAATTTTAGATAAGGACAGTGGGAATCTCGTTAATCCATGCACGCGCCTTCCTGATATGTTCGGGCATAGGCTGCGGTTGTCAAGGTGGTGGTAGTTAGTCCCGCCGTTTACCCGCGCTCGGCATCTCGATCCTTCTCTGAACGGATCCGAACGCGATCTTAGTTAGGGACATTTTGAAATGTAGACCATGAGTCTATGGCTCTGGTGCTTGTTAAAGGTCTGAGCTGGTCTTTCCTGCGTAAGTATATGGACATTTTGAAATGTAGACTATCTGTCTATGGCTCTGGTGCTTGTTAAAGCTCCGAGCTGGTCTTTCCTGCGTAAGTATCGGGGACGGTTCACGTACGGGTCTCCGAGCGCCTGTTCGGTTCCGTCGCGGCCGTATTACGTAAAATTTTAGATAAGGACAGTGGGAATCTCGTTAATCCATGCACGCGCCTTCCTGATATGTTCGGGCATAGGCTGCGGTTGTCAAGGTGGTGGTAGTTAGTCCCGCCGTTTACCCGCGCTCGGCATCTCGATCCTTCTCTGAACGGATCCGAACGCGATCTTAGTTAGGGACATTTTGAAATGTAGACCATGAGTCTATGGCTCTGGTGCTTGTTAAAGGTCTGAGCTGGTCTTTCCTGCGTAAGTATATGGACATTTTGAAATGTAGACTATCTGTCTATGGCTCTGGTGCTTGTTAAAGCTCCGAGCTGGTCTTTCCTGCGTAAGTATCGGGAACGGTTCACGTACGGGTCTCCGAGCGCCTGTTCGGTTCCGTCGTGGCAGTATTGCGTAAAATTTTAGATAAGGACAGTGGGAATCTCGTTAATCCATGCACGCGCCTTCCTGATATGTTCGGGCATAGGCTGCGGTTGTCAAGGTGGTGGTAGTTAGTCCCGCCGTTTACCCGCGCTCGGCATCTCGATCCTTCTCTGAACGGATCCGAACGCGATCTTAGTTAGGGACATTTTGAATTGTAGACCATGAGTCTATGGCTCTGGTGCTTGTTAAAGGTCTGAGCTGGTCTTTCCTACGTAAGTATATGGACATTTTGAAATGTAGACTATCTGTCTATGGCTCTGGTGCTTGTTAAAGCTCCGAGCTGGTCTTTCCTGCGTAAGTATCGGGGACGGTTCACGTACGGGTCTCCGAGCGCCTGTTCGGTTCCGTCGCGGCCGTATTGCGTAAAATTTTAGATAAGGACAGTGGGAATCTCGTTAATCCATGCACGCGCCTTCCTGATATGTTCGGGCATAGGCTGCGGTTGTCAAGGTGGTGGTAGTTAGTCCCGCCGTTTACCCGCGCTCGGCATCTCGATCCTTCTCTGAACGGATCCGAACGCGATCTTAGTTAGGGACATTTTGAAATGTAGACCATGAGTCTATGGCTCTGGTGCTTGTTAAAGGTCTGAGCTGGTCTTTCCTGCGTAAGTATATGGACATTTTGAAATGTAGACTATCTGTCTATGGCTCTGGTGCTTGTTAAAGCTCCGAGCTGGTCTTTCCTGCGTAAGTATCGGGAACGGTTCACGTACGGGTCTCCGAGCGCCTGTTCGGTTCCGTCGCGGCAGTATTGCGTAAAATTTTAGATAAGGACAGTGGGAATCTCGTTAATCCATGCACGCGCCTTCCTGATATGTTCGGGCATAGGCTGCGGTTGTCAAGGTGGTGGTAGTTAGTCCCGCCGTTTACCCGCGCTCGGCATCTCGATCCTTCTCTGAACGGATCCGAACGCGATCTTAGTTAGGGACATTTTGAATTGTAGACCATGAGTCTATGGCTCTGGTGCTTGTTAAAGGTCTGAGCTGGTCTTTCCTACGTAAGTATATGGACATTTTGAAATGTAGACTATCTGTCTATGGCTCTGGTGCTTGTTAAAGCTCCGAGCTGGTCTTTCCTGCGTAAGTATCGGGGACGGTTCACGTACGGGTCTCCGAGCGCCTGTTCGGTTCCGTCGCGGCCGTATTGCGTAAAATTTTAGATAAGGACAGTGGGAATCTCGTTAATCCATGCACGCGCCTTCCTGATATGTTCGGGCATAGGCTGCGGTTGTCAAGGTGGTGGTAGTTAGTCCCGCCGTTTACCCGCGCTCGGCATCTCGATCCTTCTCTGAACGGATCCGAACGCGATCTTAGTTAGGGACATTTTGAAATGTAGACCATGAGTCTATGGCTCTGGTGCTTGTTAAAGGTCTGAGCTGGTCTTTCCTGCGTAAGTATATGGACATTTTGAAATGTAGACTATCTGTCTATGGCTCTGGTGCTTGTTAAAGCTCCGAGCTGGTCTTTCCTGCGTAAGTATCGGGGACGGTTCACGTACGGGTCTCCGAGCGCCTGTTCGGTTCCGTCGCGGCCGTATTACGTAAAATTTTAGATAAGGACAGTGGGAATCTCGTTAATCCATGCACGCGCCTTCCTGATATGTTCGGGCATAGGCTGCGGTTGTCAAGGTGGTGGTAGTTAGTCCCGCCGTTTACCCGCGCTCGGCATCTCGATCCTTCTCTGAACGGATCCGAACGCGATCTTAGTTAGGGACATTTTGAAATGTAGACCATGAGTCTATGGCTCTGGTGCTTGTTAAAGGTCTGAGCTGGTCTTTCCTGCGTAAGTATATGGACATTTTGAAATGTAGACTATCTGTCTATGGCTCTGGTGCTTGTTAAAGCTCCGAGCTGGTCTTTCCTGCGTAAGTATCGGGGACGGTTCACGTACGGGTCTCCGAGCGCCTGTTCGGTTCCGTCGCGGCCGTATTGCGTAAAATTTTAGATAAGGACAGTGGGAATCTCGTTAATCCATGCACGCGCCTTCCTGATATGTTCGGGCATAGGCTGCGGTTGTCAAGGTGGTGGTAGTTAGTCCCGCCGTTTACCCGCGCTCGGCATCTCGATCCTTCTCTGAACGGATCCGAACGCGATCTGCTGAGCTGGTCTTTCCTGCGTAAGTATATGGACATTTTGAAATGTAGACTATCTGTCTATGGCTCTGGTGCTTGTTAAAGCTCCGAGCTGGTCTTTCCTGCGTAAGTATCGGGGACGGTTCACGTACGGGTCTCCGAGCGCCTGTTCGGTTCCGTCGCGGCCGTATTGCGTAAAATTTTAGATAAGGACAGTGGGAATCTCGTTAATCCATGCACGCGCCTTCCTGATATGTTCGGGCATAGGCTGCGGTTGTCAAGGTGGTGGTAGTTAGTCCCGCCGTTTACCCGCGCTCGGCATCTCGATCCTTCTCTGAACGGATCCGAACGCGATCTTAGTTAGGGACATTTTGAATTGTAGACCATGAGTCTATGGCTCTGGTGCTTGTTAAAGGTCTGAGCTGGTCTTTCCTACGTAAGTATATGGACATTTTGAAATGTAGACTATCTGTCTATGGCTCTGGTGCTTGTTAAAGCTCCGAGCTGGTCTTTCCTGCGTAAGTATCGGGGACGGTTCACGTACGGGTCTCCGAGCGCCTGTTCGGTTCCGTCGCGGCCGTATTGCGTAAAATTTTAGATAAGGACAGTGGGAATCTCGTTAATCCATGCACGCGCCTTCCTGATATGTTCGGGCATAGGCTGCGGTTGTCAAGGTGGTGGTAGTTAGTCCCGCCGTTTACCCGCGCTCGGCATCTCGATCCTTCTCTGAACGGATCCGAACGCGATCTGCTGAGCTGGTCTTTCCTGCGTAAGTATATGGACATTTTGAAATGTAGACTATCTGTCTATGGCTCTGGTGCTTGTTAAAGCTCCGAGCTGGTCTTTCCTGCGTAAGTATCGGGGACGGTTCACGTACGGGTCTCCGAGCGCCTGTTCGGTTCCGTCGCGGCCGTATTGCGTAAAATTTTAGATAAGGACAGTGGGAATCTCGTTAATCCATGCACGCGCCTTCCTGATATGTTCGGGCATAGGCTGCGGTTGTCAAGGTGGTGGTAGTTAGTCCCGCCGTTTACCCGCGCTCGGCATCTCGATCCTTCTCTGAACGGATCCGAACGCGATCTTAGTTAGGGACATTTTGAAATGTAGACCATGAGTCTATGGCTCTGGTGCTTGTTAAAGGTCTGAGCTGGTCTTTCCTGCGTAAGTATATGGACATTTTGAAATGTAGACTATCTGTCTATGGCCTGGTGCTTGTTAAAGCTCCGAGCTGGTCTTTCCTGCGTAAGTATCGGGGACGGTTCACGTACGGGTCTCCGAGCGCCTGTTCGGTTCCGTCGCGGCCGTATTGCGTAAAATTTTAGATAAGGACAGTGGGAATCTCGTTAATCCATGCACGCGCCTTCCTGATATGTTCGGGCATAGGCTGCGGTTGTCAAGTTGGTGGTAGTTAGTCCCGCCGTTTACCCGCGCTCGGCATCTCGATCCTTCTCTGAACGGATCCGAACGCGATCTGCTGAGCTGGTCTTTCCTGCGTAAGTATATGGACATTTTGAAATGTAGACTATCTGTCTATGGCTCTGGTGCTTGTTAAAGCTCCGAGCTGGTCTTTCCTGCGTAAGTATCGGGGACGGTTCACGTACGGGTCTCCGAGCGCCTGTTCGGTTCCGTCGCGGCCGTATTACGTAAAATTTTAGATAAGGACAGTGGGAATCTCGTTAATCCATGCACGCGCCTTCCTGATATGTTCGGGCATAGGCTGCGGTTGTCAAGGTGGTGGTAGTTAGTCCCGCCGTTTACCCGCGCTCGGCATCTCGATCCTTCTCTGAACGGATCCGAACGCGATCTTAGTTAGGGACATTTTGAATTGTAGACCATGAGTCTATGGCTCTGGTGCTTGTTAAAGGTCTGAGCTGGTCTTTCCTACGTAAGTATATGGACATTTTGAAATGTAGACTATCTGTCTATGGCTCTGGTGCTTGTTAAAGCTCCGAGCTGGTCTTTCCTGCGTAAGTATCGGGGACGGTTCACGTACGGGTCTCCGAGCGCCTGTTCGGTTCCGTCGCGGCCGTATTGCGTAAAATTTTAGATAAGGACAGTGGGAATCTCGTTAATCCATGCACGCGCCTTCCTGATATGTTCGGGCATAGGCTGCGGTTGTCAAGGTGGTGGTAGTTAGTCCCGCCGTTTACCCGCGCTCGGCATCTCGATCCTTCTCTGAACGGATCCGAACGCGATCTTAGTTAGGGACATTTTGAATTGTAGACCATGAGTCTATGGCTCTGGTGCTTGTTAAAGGTCTGAGCTGGTCTTTCCTACGTAAGTATATGGACATTTTGAAATGTAGACTATCTGTCTATGGCTCTGGTGCTTGTTAAAGCTCCGAGCTGGTCTTTCCTGCGTAAGTATCGGGGACGGTTCACGTACGGGTCTCCGAGCGCCTGTTCGGTTCCGTCGCGGCCGTATTGCGTAAAATTTTAGATAAGGACAGTGGGAATCTCGTTAATCCATGCACGCGCCTTCCTGATATGTTCGGGCATAGGCTGCGGTTGTCAAGGTGGTGGTAGTTAGTCCCGCCGTTTACCCGCGCTCGGCATCTCGATCCTTCTCTGAACGGATCCGAACGCGATCTTAGTTAGGGACATTTTGAAATGTAGACCATGAGTCTATGGCTCTGGTGCTTGTTAAAGGTCTGAGCTGGTCTTTCCTGCGTAAGTATATGGACATTTTGAAATGTAGACTATCTGTCTATGGCTCTGGTGCTTGTTAAAGCTCCGAGCTGGTCTTTCCTGCGTAAGTATCGGGAACGGTTCACGTACGGGTCTCCGAGCGCCTGTTCGGTTCCGTCGCGGCAGTATTGCGTAAAATTTTAGATAAGGACAGTGGGAATCTCGTTAATCCATGCACGCGCCTTCCTGATATGTTCGGGCATAGGCTGCGGTTGTCAAGGTGGTGGTAGTTAGTCCCGCCGTTTACCCGCGCTCGGCATCTCGATCCTTCTCTGAACGGATCCGAACGCGATCTTAGTTAGGGACATTTTGAATTGTAGACCATGAGTCTATGGCTCTGGTGCTTGTTAAAGGTCTGAGCTGGTCTTTCCTACGTAAGTATATGGACATTTTGAAATGTAGACTATCTGTCTATGGCTCTGGTGCTTGTTAAAGCTCCGAGCTGGTCTTTCCTGCGTAAGTATCGGGGACGGTTCACGTACGGGTCTCCGAGCGCCTGTTCGGTTCCGTCGCGGCCGTATTGCGTAAAATTTTAGATAAGGACAGTGGGAATCTCGTTAATCCATGCACGCGCCTTCCTGATATGTTCGGGCATAGGCTGCGGTTGTCAAGGTGGTGGTAGTTAGTCCCGCCGTTTACCCGCGCTCGGCATCTCGATCCTTCTCTGAACGGATCCGAACGCGATCTTAGTTAGGGACATTTTGAAATGTAGACCATGAGTCTATGGCTCAGGTGCTTGTTAAAGGTCTGAGCTGGTCTTTCCTGCGTAAGTATATGGACATTTTGAAATGTAGACTATCTGTCTATGGCTCTGGTGCTTGTTAAAGCTCCGAGCTGGTCTTTCCTGCGTAAGTATCGGGGACGGTTCACGTACGGGTCTCCGAGCGCCTGTTCGGTTCCGTCGCGGCCGTATTACGTAAAATTTTAGATAAGGACAGTGGGAATCTCGTTAATCCATGCACGCGCCTTCCTGATATGTTCGGGCATAGGCTGCGGTTGTCAAGGTGGTGGTAGTTAGTCCCGCCGTTTACCCGCGCTCGGCATCTCGATCCTTCTCTGAACGGATCCGAACGCGATCTTAGTTAGGGACATTTTGAAATGTAGACCATGAGTCTATGGCTCTGGTGCTTGTTAAAGGTCTGAGCTGGTCTTTCCTGCGTAAGTATATGGACATTTTGAAATGTAGACTATCTGTCTATGGCTCTGGTGCTTGTTAAAGCTCCGAGCTGGTCTTTCCTGCGTAAGTATCGGGGACGGTTCACGTACGGGTCTCCGAGCGCCTGTTCGGTTCCGTCGCGGCCGTATTGCGTAAAATTTTAGATAAGGACAGTGGGAATCTCGTTAATCCATGCACGCGCCTTCCTGATATGTTCGGGCATAGGCTGCGGTTGTCAAGGTGGTGGTAGTTAGTCCCGCCGTTTACCCGCGCTCGGCATCTCGATCCTTCTCTGAACGGATCCGAACGCGATCTGCTGAGCTGGTCTTTCCTGCGTAAGTATATGGACATTTTGAAATGTAGACTATCTGTCTATGGCTCTGGTGCTTGTTAAAGCTCCGAGCTGGTCTTTCCTGCGTAAGTATCGGGGACGGTTCACGTACGGGTCTCCGAGCGCCTGTTCGGTTCCGTCGCGGCCGTATTGCGTAAAATTTTAGATAAGGACAGTGGGAATCTCGTTAATCCATGCACGCGCCTTCCTGATATGTTCGGGCATAGGCTGCGGTTGTCAAGGTGGTGGTAGTTAGTCCCGCCGTTTACCCGCGCTCGGCATCTCGATCCTTCTCTGAACGGATCCGAACGCGATCTGCTGAGCTGGTCTTTCCTGCGTAAGTATATGGACATTTTGAAATGTAGACTATCTGTCTATGGCTCTGGTGCTTGTTAAAGCTCCGAGCTGGTCTTTCCTGCGTAAGTATCGGGGACGGTTCACGTACGGGTCTCCGAGCGCCTGTTCGGTTCCGTCGCGGCCGTATTGCGTAAAATTTTAGATAAGGACAGTGGGAATCTCGTTAATCCATGCACGCGCCTTCCTGATATGTTCGGGCATAGGCTGCGGTTGTCAAGGTGGTGGTAGTTAGTCCCGCCGTTTACCCGCGCTCGGCATCTCGATCCTTCTCTGAACGGATCCGAACGCGATCTTAGTTAGGGACATTTTGAAATGTAGACCATGAGTCTATGGCTCTGGTGCTTGTTAAAGGTCTGAGCTGGTCTTTCCTGCGTAAGTATATGGACATTTTGAAATGTAGACTATCTGTCTATGGCTCTGGTGCTTGTTAAAGCTCCGAGCTGGTCTTTCCTGCGTAAGTATCGGGGACGGTTCACGTACGGGTCTCCGAGCGCCTGTTCGGTTCCGTCGCGGCCGTATTGCGTAAAATTTTAGATAAGGACAGTGGGAATCTCGTTAATCCATGCACGCGCCTTCCTGATATGTTCGGGCATAGGCTGCGGTTGTCAAGTTGGTGGTAGTTAGTCCCGCCGTTTACCCGCGCTCGGCATCTCGATCCTTCTCTGAACGGATCCGAACGCGATCTGCTGAGCTGGTCTTTCCTGCGTAAGTATATGGACATTTTGAAATGTAGACTATCTGTCTATGGCTCTGGTGCTTGTTAAAGCTCCGAGCTGGTCTTTCCTGCGTAAGTATCGGGAACGGTTCACGTACGGGTCTCCGAGCGCCTGTTCGGTTCCGTCGCGGCAGTATTGCGTAAAATTTTAGATAAGGACAGTGGGAATCTCGTTAATCCATGCACGCGCCTTCCTGATATGTTCGGGCATAGGCTGCGGTTGTCAAGGCGGTGGTAGTTAGTCCCGCCGTTTACCCGCGCTCGGCATCTCGATCCTTCTCTGAACGGATCCGAACGCGATCTGCTGAGCTGGTCTTTCCTGCGTAAGTATATGGACATTTTGAAATGTAGACTATCTGTCTATGGCTCTGGTGCTTGTTAAAGCTCCGAGCTGGTCTTTCCTGCGTAAGTATCGGGGACGGTTCACGTACGGGTCTCCGAGCGCCTGTTCGGTTCCGTCGCGGCAGTATTGCGTAAAATTTTAGATAAGGACAGTGGGAATCTCGTTAATCCATGCACGCGCCTTCCTGATTTGTTCGGGCATAGGCTGCGGTTGTCAAGGCGGTGGTAGTTAGTCCCGCCGTTTACCCGCGAACGATATCTCGATAAGTTAAAATTCAAAATGGTCCAAAGGTTAGGCTACTTTCGTAACTAATCGTATTACAATGCATGACCTTTTTTGATTAATGTGGTTTCTATTTAAAGCAGGTTTTACAGTTTTACCTAATTGTCAGTTTTCTGAATGTCTAAACTATTTTCGTCCAATTTTTTTGATTAATTCATTCCAATCGAAGGTTGTACGTATTATCGGTTGCGACGATACAGAATTCCATGTATCTGTGATTGATGAGCATGTCTTCATGTTCGTTGATCCTTCATTTCATTAGAACCAAATATAGTTGCCATGTGATATCGATTTGGCTCTGAATTCTCGTCATGTCGAATTGGTATTATATGGTCCCTCATAAGTAGGTGCACTTGAAGGTTCGTCAAATTATGCGGGCGTCCTCCCGCTATATTCAGGTATACATCGGAGGTTTTAATGCAGTTGTAACTGGCCTCACCGTTTAACCGCATATGATATACTGAAACGCGGATTTTATTCGCCATCGGACCGAACGGGCTCTAGAAGTACAATGCGGGTAATGATCGAATTCAGATGAATGGAATTAGTCTCCAATTCAATTTCCGCACGGGGCGATGTTTTTTAATTGTTTTTTGATAGTTCATCGCATTAGGTCTGAAAACTGTATATTTAATAGTCTCATAAGGTATAACTTATAAACGTATCTTGTGGTTCGTCTTCGAACTGAACGTACATTTAAGACAATGTTCCGAATTAAAATAGTGAATTTAATTCTGGAAATCGTAAGAAAATGTTTCCAAACATGATAATAGAATACAAAAAGAGTATAGGCTAGGTGCTTATCGGTTAAGATGAATGATATCCTTAAGTTTACACAACGTTCTGTAAAACGAATTTAGCAAAATAAAAGAGATTTACATCCCTTGTATTTGTCTTTATATACATACGCATATTATATGCAATATACTTATGTACGGAAAATGTTCCCAAGAACGAATTTAGACAAATAAAAAGGCGAATAGAAAAGATTGACATCCTCTCTATTCGCCTTTGTTATTTATACAGGCATACATAAATGCATCGTCGATGTATATCAATGCGATATATTTATGTACGGAAAATGTTCCCAAGAACGAATTTAGACAAATAAAAAGGCGAATAGAAAATATTGACATCCTCTCTATTCGCCTTTGTTATTTATACAGGCATACATAAATGCATCGTCGATGTATATCAATGCGATATATTTTTGTACGGAAAATGTTCCCAAGAACGAATTTAGACAAATAAAAAGGCGAATAGAAAAGATTGACATCCTCTCTATTCGCCTTTGTTATTTATACAAGCATACATAAATGTATCATCGATGTATATCAATGCGATATATTTATGTACGGAAAATGTTCCCAAGAACGAATTTAG
>NW_027473110.1:55000-61498 GCF_030347505.1 Rhynchophorus ferrugineus
CTATCCTGAGGGAAACTTCGGAGGGAACCAGCTACTAGATGGTTCGATTAGTCTTTCGCCCCTATACCCAGTTCCGACGATCGATTTGCACGTCAGAATCGCTACGGACCTCCATCAGGGTTTCCCCTGACTTCGTCCTGACCAGGCATAGTTCACCATCTTTCGGGTCCCAGCGTGTACGCTCTTGGTGCGCCTCTTCTCGCGATGAGAACGAGACGCCCCGGGAATGCGAAGCGGCCACTTTTAAGGGTAAACCGCCCATCTTCCCTGAGTTCGTGCGAGACGAACTTTCACTTTCATTACGCCTTTAGGTTTAGTGATTCCCAATGACTCGCGCACATGCTAGACTCCTTGGTCCGTGTTTCAAGACGGGTCCTGAAAGTACCCAAAGCTATAGCGTCGCCGATCGGTCTAGGTCTGTTCGAGAACCTCGTCGCCAACAGTCATCAGAGGTCGGAAACGGCACCGGGTCCGATTACCGACGTGCATCTGACGCGCTTGCGACGAGCCGAACGCTAACGAGTAGCGGCCTTAAACCATTCGGTATACCGTCGAGCGAGTCGACCGCGAACACGAGGGTCCGTAAACGAAAACGGCGCGAACCGCAGTCTACGGTCTCCACCTCGAGCCTTAAGCCGACGCCCAACGGATCGCGACGTCCTACAAGGAGAAAAGTGCACGCGTTCGTCGCCGGATCGACGTACGAAAGGCGCGCGCAACGCCGAAACGTCACGTGTCACGCGATCGCACGCCGCCTACTACGAGCCGCGAATGAATTTCTCCCTTCGACCTTTCGGGTTTCTCAGGTTTACCCCTAAACGGTTTCACGTACTCTTGAACTCTCTCTTCAAAGTGCTTTTCAACTTTCCCTCACGGTACTTGTTCGCTATCGGTCTCGTGGTTATATTTAGCCTTAGATGGAGTTTACCACCCGCTTAGGGCTGCACTCTCAAGCAACCCGACTCTAAGGAGAGATCCTCTCGCCGTCAGTCACGGTCGCTACGGGCCTGGCACCCTCTATGGGCTGTTGCCCCGTTCAAGATGGACTTGGACGCGCGACGTAACGTCGAGATAATGGACCCTCCCGAACACCACATTTCCCGGCGCCCGATGTCGGTCGCGGGATTCGGTGCTGGGCTAATCCCTGTTCGCTCGCAGCTACTAAGGGAATCCTAGTTAGTTTCTTTTCCTCCGCTTAGTAATATGCTTAAATTCAGCGGGTAGTCTCACCTGCTCTGAGGTCGCTAGTTTAATATGCGTGGCGCTCGTAATCATCATAATAATGAAGATTAGGAGCCAATACGAAATATAAAAGTTTAGAATGGAAAAGACGCGCCGTCGAAAAACGGTGTTTTCTCCCTCGTATTCGAGAGACAACGCACCTACGATCCGACGTCGATTAAAAACTAATTTTATCGGATACGACGATCGTATTAATGGTGCGCGCTACGTTTATCACAAAAACGTGCGAACGACCGTTTTAAACACGTCTCATCCCTTTCATATTCGTACGACCCGTACGAGAGAGTTAGGTCACACGTACGGGTCCGCTGTCACGTTTTAGAACGTCGCGATCGAATCGCGCTTATACGCTCAGCACGCTCAGACATTTCTCGTCGATCGCGAAGATCAAAGAAAATCCGAGCAGTCTTGAAATGAGATACGACCCTCAGCCAGGAGTGGTCCGGGTATGAGATCCCAGGACCGCAATGTGCGTTCGAAATGTCGATGTTCATGTGTCCTGCAGTTCACAAGTTGACGCGCAATTAGCTGCGTTCTTCATCGACCCACGAGCCAAGTGATCCACCGTTTAGGGTAATCTTTTTTTAAGTTAGGTTTTAAACGCATATCGAAACGTTTCTATTATAAGACGACGACGACGACGACGACGCGCGCTCACGTCATAGACAGCGCTTGCGCCCCTTTCGCAGCCGCCGTCGACTTTAAAACGCTCTTACGGTTTATTTTCGTCTTCTCCACTACACACAACGAGAGGAGCGGAGACAGACTACTCGAAATGGTGACGTTCGTTGTAAATTTTCGTCGTCTCACCTCGTACGACAACAAAAGAGCATACGCTGATCATAGTTTGGCAATATTTTCGTAAACTAAATCTCACCCTTTTGGAATGAAACAAACGAAGGGTGATAAGATTTTCGTAAACTAATCACATTACCGATCATCGTATATGTTCGTCGATATGAGGATCGAAACGTCGATTAGAAATATAATTGGCAAAATCGTTTTATTTTGCGCTCGATTTGTCCATTTATAACGAAATCCGTCGTAGGCCGACGATTATTACTCGTCGTCCTATATAACAACATCTTCATCGTATATATCTCCGCTTTCGGGCGTACATCTTTTAAAACCATATATTATAGGTACCCGAAAACAGCTACGTTGACGACGTCGAAATTCGATCGGAACTTCCGAACTTCGTAGATGGCTCTTTAACGTTCGACAATGATTTTTACAGACTTGTACGTTTACCTATTATATATATATAGGCATAACAACACACTGTAATGATCCTTCCGCAGGTTCACCTACGGAAACCTTGTTACGACTTTTACTTCCTCTAAATGATCAAGTTTGGTCATCTTTTCCTACACATCGACGACGCCGAAACGCCATCGCGTGTCGATCCGAAGACCTCACTAAATCATTCAATCGGTAGTAGCGACGGGCGGTGTGTACAAAGGGCAGGGACGTAATCAACGCGAGCTTATGACTCGCGCTTACTGGGAATTCCTCGTTCATGGGGAACAATTGCAAGCCCCAATCCCTAGCACGAAGGAGGTTCAGCGGGTTACCCGGGCCGCTCGGCCAGGGAAGACACGCTGATTCCTTCAGTGTAGCGCGCGTGCGGCCCAGAACATCTAAGGGCATCACAGACCTGTTATTGCTCAATCTCGTGCGGCTAGAAGCCGCCTGTCCCTCTAAGAAGAATAGTTTGTACGCCGACAGTAAAAACCGCGCACGAACCGCGAAACCCGAAAGCAACGCGGCCGGCGGGCCTTTAGGATGTCAAAAAGCGCCTAGTTAGCAGGCTAGAGTCTCGTTCGTTATCGGAATTAACCAGACAAATCGCTCCACCAACTAAGAACGGCCATGCACCACCACCCACCGAATCAAGAAAGAGCTCTCAATCTGTCAATCCTTCCGGTGTCCGGGCCTGGTGAGGTTTCCCGTGTTGAGTCAAATTAAGCCGCAGGCTCCACTCCTGGTGGTGCCCTTCCGTCAATTCCTTTAAGTTTCAGCTTTGCAACCATACTTCCCCCGGAACCCAAAAGCTTTGGTTTCCCGGAAGCTGCCCGTCGAGTCATATTAGGGAACGTCGACGGATCGCTAGCTGGCATCGTTTAAGGTTAGAACTAGGGCGGTATCTGATCGCCTTCGAACCTCTAACTTTCGTTCTTGATCAATGAAAGCGTTTTTGGCAAATGCTTTCGCTTCTGTTCGTCTTGCGACGATCCAAGAATTTCACCTCTAACGTCGCAATACGAATGCCCCCATCCGTTCCTATTAATCATTACCTCGGGGTTCCGAAAACCAACAAAATAGAACCGAGGTCCTATTCCATTATTCCATGCATACAGTATTCAGGCGAAATTTTAGCCTGCTTTGAGCACTCTAATTTGTTCAAAGTAAACGTGCCGGCCCACCTCGACACTCAGTAAAGAGCACCGCGGCAGGATTGAGTTGGGCCGTCGAACCACGACGCGCACAACACGCACGCCGAAACGCACGCGCGACGGCGACGCGACACGACTAAGCCCACCGGCAGGACGTCTCGCGAAAAACACGCCAGTTAACACCGCGAACGATGAACCGGCGGCGCGAGACACAAATTCGACTACGAGCTTTTTAACCGCAACAACTTTAATATACGCTATTGGAGCTGGAATTACCGCGGCTGCTGGCACCAGACTGGCCCTCCAATTGATCCTCGTTAAAGGGTTTAGAGTGTACTCATTCCGATTACGGGGCCTCGGATGAGTCCCGTATCGTTATTTTTCGTCACTACCTCCCCGTGCCGGGAGTGGGTAATTTGCGCGCCTGCTGCCTTCCTTGGATGTGGTAGCCGTTTCTCAGGCTCCCTCTCCGGAATCGAACCCTGATTCCCCGTTACCCGTTACGACCATGGTAGGCGCAGAACCTACCATCGACAGTTGATAAGGCAGACATTTGAAAGATGTGTCGCCGGTGCGAGACCGTGCGATCAGCTTAAAGTTATTCAGAGTCACCAAGTTGTACGATGACGAGCGCGAACCCGAAACCGATTGGTTTTGATCTAATAAAAGCACTCCTTCCATCTCTGGTCGGAGCTCTGTTTGCATGTATTAGCTCTAGAATTACCACAGTTATCCAAGTAATTGTGGGTACGATCTAAGGAACCATAACTGATTTAATGAGCCTTTCGCGGTTTCACCTTAATTCGGTATGTACTGAGACATGCATGGCTTAATCTTTGAGACAAGCATATGACTACTGGCAGGATCAACCAGGGAACTGTTCTTATTATTTTATCGACACGAAGCAGATAAAACAAATACAGACACAGTTTATTTTATAAGTTTGACTTATAAAGAAACGTGTGCGTAAGACGACGATATATAATATATATCGACGACTAATAAAAAGGAGGTGCATGATAGCGCGCCTAGACGACGGAAAAACCGGTCCGAGGCGCCACGCTCTTACATTTTAATATTAGTTGTCTAATAAAACAAAACGATATCATCATCTTAGACACATCTTTTGTTTTTTTTATACACAACCGATCGACTAGGCACCCAATTATCTCGATTATCGACGACGATCGTCGACTACGTCGAAAATTGGATGCCGCAAAATATCGTTCGGCGTTTATAAGACCTCGAAAAACATTCTCTCCGAACCCTTCGCTAGATAGAAATATATAAAGCGACAAGGAAACCTCGTACGAGAAACGTTTCGTGATTTTTTATTTTATTCTCGCTCGGAGAGCAGAGAGCTATCGCAAAATGTGTTGCTGTTTTATGAACGTTCCGATGAAAAACCGATACGTCCATAAAAATAATAATTCCAATCGCATATGAATCGTGGGATCATCTTCTTCTAACGAAGCCGAATGTTCCCGCCGAATTCGCGATCTCGCAGTGATACCGTCGTCGTCGTCGTACGCTTCCCGATATATCGAAAAAAACCGACCAGGAAGAACAACGAAACGACGATACAAAATCGCGAGAGCGTTACGAATATATAATAACACGACGAAATACGCTTTTTTATTTAGATAAATAAAAAAATACGGTTCGGATCTTATATATTAACATATAATATGTAATACCACCTTCGCTGATCAAAAGCCACTCGGTAAAAGTGTCACAGCGCCGGTCGACCCGACCCGTCGTATCCGTCTCTCGTATCGCCCCACGTAGAAGCGCACACGATTTAAGCGCGGGTCTCTCGCCAGCTATCGGAAATGTATGGGTGTTTTAGAACAGATCGTTTATACGGGACGTTGCGCAAATTTTTCGTTTTTACGTCTGCCCGTTCTCGTTATTATCGGAATGTTCGATGAATAAACTTTAGCTTTAGACAACGTGAACTTCTAAAGCAATAATTTTAACCTCTCGTGTTAATACGTCCTCAGGCCGTTTCTAGACTGCCGATCACGTTCTTTAAAAGTCGGAAAATTCCGATCCATAAAATTATGCTAGTAGAATGTAAAGATCCTTCATAGGATGGATACTGTCACATATCGATACGGCGATCGGAGTAAAACTGTTCTCACGTATTTCAGGACATTTTAGGTTGTTACGTCGGCCCGTTCGTTATTATCGGTATATACCTATGAATAAATGTTTTGCTTGTAGAACGTAAGATTCCAAAAGAATGATTCGCCGAAACGATGGTGCACCCTTACGATCGGATATTTGCCGCTTATTGGCCATTTTCTATAATTCATCCGTTAGATATCGTTTATCGACTACGGATAAGGTTTTCCGATATCAGAATGTTCCTAAGGATGATTCGAAAGTGATTTGAACGAAGAATTTGATAGAATGAATCCTTTATTTATCCATTGAGTACAGGGTACGGAGTGTCTGCGGGGTCAGCTAATATATTATATTTCTCTCTCGACGTAATGGTAACTCGAAGTCCGAACCGCGCTCATGAAGCTCGGTTTCAATCCAATCCATGTTGGTCGGTTCCTCGAGAGGAACGCCGTATCTTCGCGGTCGACCGCCTAATGAATCAGGTGGTAAAAGTCCAAGCCCAGCGCGGCAACGGCAGGCGCGTTCAACGTTTTAACTGCCAATTCTACGGTCATTCATCGGCCAACTGTAAAGCCACTCCGGCCTACGTCAAGTCCCAAAGACAGAAATTCCCCGCCGAAATGCACCAACTGTTGAGAACCATACACCGCAAATTACTCGGGATGCAAGTGCCGACCTACTCCAAAAACAACCAAACCCAAAAGACCAATTCCTCCCCCCACTCATGTAC
>NW_027473111.1:0-35000 GCF_030347505.1 Rhynchophorus ferrugineus
CTCGGGCCTCGCAGCAAAGCGATTCCGCGGGAGGCCAAGGCACAGGACCGAGCTCGGATCCGAAACGACCCCGAAAGATCGTCCCTTCACCTCGCCCAGGCCCGGCTCGTCAACCAGGACCCGCTTCCTCGCCAAGCCCGACACGCCCCGATCCTCAGAGCCAATCCTTATCCCGAAGTTACGGATCCAATTTGCCGACTTCCCTTACCTACATTATTCTATCGACTAGAGGCTCTTCACCTTGGAGACCTGCTGCGGATATGGGTACGAACTGGCGCGACGCCTCCACGTGGCCCTCTCCCGGATTTTCAAGGTCCGAGGGGATGAACCGGACACCGCGGCAACTGCGGTGTTCTTCGCGTTCCAAACCATATCTCCCTGCTAGAGGATTCCATGGAACTCGAACGCTCATGTAGAAAAGAAAACTCTTCCCGGATCTCCCGACGGCGTCTCCGGGTCCTTTTGGGTTACCCCGACGAACTCTCTTGCGAGGGCCCGACTTATTAACGGTTCCGCTGCCAGGTTCCGGAATAGGAACCGGATTCCCTTTCGCCCGACGGGTGTGTATCGATCTAGTATATATATATACAATAAACGTACACCGCATCGACATCGGCTTTCGCCTAGGGCTTAGGATCGACTGACTCGTGTGCAACGGCTGTTCACACGAAACCCTTCTCCACGTCAGTCCTCCAGGGCCTCGCTGGAGTATTTGCTACTACCACCAAGATCTGCACCGACGGCGGCTCCAGACGGCCTCGCGGCCAGCCCTTCTGCGCTCACCGCCGCGACCCTCCTACTCGTCAGAGCTTCATGACCGCGCCCGAAGACGCGATCGCACATGCCGCTGACGGTCGAGTATAAGCACGACGCTTCAGCGCCATCCATTTTCAGGGCTAGTAACTTCGGCAGGTGAGTTGTTACACACTCCTTGGCGGATTCCGACTTCCATGGCCACCGTCCTGCTGTCTTAAGTTACCAACGCCTTTCATGGTATCCCATAAGCGTCGATTTAGGCGCTTTAACTCGACGTTTGGTTCATCCCACAGCGCCAGTTCTGCTTACCAAAAATGGCCCACTTGGCACTCTGATCCGAAATCTCGCGGCTTCATCATTTAAGCAAGCCGGAGATCTCACCCATTTAAAGTTTGAGAATAGGTTGAGGTCGTTTCGACCCCAATGCCTCTAATCATTCGCTTTACCGGATGAGACTCGTACGCTACGAGCGCCAGCTATCCTGAGGGAAACTTCGGAGGGAACCAGCTACTAGATGGTTCGATTAGTCTTTCGCCCCTATACCCAGTTCCGACGATCGATTTGCACGTCAGAATCGCTACGGACCTCCATCAGGGTTTCCCCTGACTTCGTCCTGACCAGGCATAGTTCACCATCTTTCGGGTCCCAGCGTGTACGCTCTTGGTGCGCCTCTTCTCGCGATGAGAACGAGACGCCCCGGGAATGCGAAGCGGCCACTTTTAAGGGTAAACCGCCCATCTTCCCTGAGTTCGTGCGAGACGAACTTTCACTTTCATTACGCCTTTAGGTTTAGTGATTCCCAATGACTCGCGCACATGCTAGACTCCTTGGTCCGTGTTTCAAGACGGGTCCTGAAAGTACCCAAAGCTATAGCGTCGCCGATCGGTCTAGGTCTGTTCGAGAACCTCGTCGCCAACAGTCATCAGAGGTCGGAAACGGCACCGGGTCCGATTACCGACGTGCATCTGACGCGCTTGCGACGAGCCGAACGCTAACGAGTAGCGGCCTTAAACCATTCGGTATACCGTCGAGCGAGTCGACCGCGAACACGAGGGTCCGTAAACGAAAACGGCGCGAACCGCAGTCTACGGTCTCCACCTCGAGCCTTAAGCCGACGCCCAACGGATCGCGACGTCCTACAAGGAGAAAAGTGCACGCGTTCGTCGCCGGATCGACGTACGAAAGGCGCGCGCAACGCCGAAACGTCACGTGTCACGCGATCGCACGCCGCCTACTACGAGCCGCGAATGAATTTCTCCCTTCGACCTTTCGGGTTTCTCAGGTTTACCCCTAAACGGTTTCACGTACTCTTGAACTCTCTCTTCAAAGTGCTTTTCAACTTTCCCTCACGGTACTTGTTCGCTATCGGTCTCGTGGTTATATTTAGCCTTAGATGGAGTTTACCACCCGCTTAGGGCTGCACTCTCAAGCAACCCGACTCTAAGGAGAGATCCTCTCGCCGTCAGTCACGGTCGCTACGGGCCTGGCACCCTCTATGGGCTGTTGCCCCGTTCAAGATGGACTTGGACGCGCGACGTAACGTCGAGATAATGGACCCTCCCGAACACCACATTTCCCGGCGCCCGATGTCGGTCGCGGGATTCGGTGCTGGGCTAATCCCTGTTCGCTCGCAGCTACTAAGGGAATCCTAGTTAGTTTCTTTTCCTCCGCTTAGTAATATGCTTAAATTCAGCGGGTAGTCTCACCTGCTCTGAGGTCGCTAGTTTAATATGCGTGGCGCTCGTAATCATCATAATAATGAAGATTAGGAGCCAATACGAAATATAAAAGTTTAGAATGGAAAAGACGCGCCGTCGAAAAACGGTGTTTTCTCCCTCGTATTCGAGAGACAACGCACCTACGATCCGACGTCGATTAAAAACTAATTTTATCGGATACGACGATCGTATTAATGGTGCGCGCTACGTTTATCACAAAAACGTGCGAACGACCGTTTTAAACACGTCTCATCCCTTTCATATTCGTACGACCCGTACGAGAGAGTTAGGTCACACGTACGGGTCCGCTGTCACGTTTTAGAACGTCGCGATCGAATCGCGCTTATACGCTCAGCACGCTCAGACATTTCTCGTCGATCGCGAAGATCAAAGAAAATCCGAGCAGTCTTGAAATGAGATACGACCCTCAGCCAGGAGTGGTCCGGGTATGAGATCCCAGGACCGCAATGTGCGTTCGAAATGTCGATGTTCATGTGTCCTGCAGTTCACAAGTTGACGCGCAATTAGCTGCGTTCTTCATCGACCCACGAGCCAAGTGATCCACCGTTTAGGGTAATCTTTTTTTAAGTTAGGTTTTAAACGCATATCGAAACGTTTCTATTATAAGACGACGACGACGACGACGACGCGCGCTCACGTCATAGACAGCGCTTGCGCCCCTTTCGCAGCCGCCGTCGACTTTAAAACGCTCTTACGGTTTATTTTCGTCTTCTCCACTACACACAACGAGAGGAGCGGAGACAGACTACTCGAAATGGTGACGTTCGTTGTAAATTTTCGTCGTCTCACCTCGTACGACAACAAAAGAGCATACGCTGATCATAGTTTGGCAATATTTTCGTAAACTAAATCTCACCCTTTTGGAATGAAACAAACGAAGGGTGATAAGATTTTCGTAAACTAATCACATTACCGATCATCGTATATGTTCGTCGATATGAGGATCGAAACGTCGATTAGAAATATAATTGGCAAAATCGTTTTATTTTGCGCTCGATTTGTCCATTTATAACGAAATCCGTCGTAGGCCGACGATTATTACTCGTCGTCCTATATAACAACATCTTCATCGTATATATCTCCGCTTTCGGGCGTACATCTTTTAAAACCATATATTATAGGTACCCGAAAACAGCTACGTTGACGACGTCGAAATTCGATCGGAACTTCCGAACTTCGTAGATGGCTCTTTAACGTTCGACAATGATTTTTACAGACTTGTACGTTTACCTATTATATATATATAGGCATAACAACACACTGTAATGATCCTTCCGCAGGTTCACCTACGGAAACCTTGTTACGACTTTTACTTCCTCTAAATGATCAAGTTTGGTCATCTTTTCCTACACATCGACGACGCCGAAACGCCATCGCGTGTCGATCCGAAGACCTCACTAAATCATTCAATCGGTAGTAGCGACGGGCGGTGTGTACAAAGGGCAGGGACGTAATCAACGCGAGCTTATGACTCGCGCTTACTGGGAATTCCTCGTTCATGGGGAACAATTGCAAGCCCCAATCCCTAGCACGAAGGAGGTTCAGCGGGTTACCCGGGCCGCTCGGCCAGGGAAGACACGCTGATTCCTTCAGTGTAGCGCGCGTGCGGCCCAGAACATCTAAGGGCATCACAGACCTGTTATTGCTCAATCTCGTGCGGCTAGAAGCCGCCTGTCCCTCTAAGAAGAATAGTTTGTACGCCGACAGTAAAAACCGCGCACGAACCGCGAAACCCGAAAGCAACGCGGCCGGCGGGCCTTTAGGATGTCAAAAAGCGCCTAGTTAGCAGGCTAGAGTCTCGTTCGTTATCGGAATTAACCAGACAAATCGCTCCACCAACTAAGAACGGCCATGCACCACCACCCACCGAATCAAGAAAGAGCTCTCAATCTGTCAATCCTTCCGGTGTCCGGGCCTGGTGAGGTTTCCCGTGTTGAGTCAAATTAAGCCGCAGGCTCCACTCCTGGTGGTGCCCTTCCGTCAATTCCTTTAAGTTTCAGCTTTGCAACCATACTTCCCCCGGAACCCAAAAGCTTTGGTTTCCCGGAAGCTGCCCGTCGAGTCATATTAGGGAACGTCGACGGATCGCTAGCTGGCATCGTTTAAGGTTAGAACTAGGGCGGTATCTGATCGCCTTCGAACCTCTAACTTTCGTTCTTGATCAATGAAAGCGTTTTTGGCAAATGCTTTCGCTTCTGTTCGTCTTGCGACGATCCAAGAATTTCACCTCTAACGTCGCAATACGAATGCCCCCATCCGTTCCTATTAATCATTACCTCGGGGTTCCGAAAACCAACAAAATAGAACCGAGGTCCTATTCCATTATTCCATGCATACAGTATTCAGGCGAAATTTTAGCCTGCTTTGAGCACTCTAATTTGTTCAAAGTAAACGTGCCGGCCCACCTCGACACTCAGTAAAGAGCACCGCGGCAGGATTGAGTTGGGCCGTCGTAACCACGACGCGCACAACACGCACGCCGAAACGCACGCGCGACGGCGACGCGACACGACTAAGCCCACCGGCAGGACGTCTCGCGAAAAACACGCCAGTTAACACCGCGAACGATGAACCGGCGGCGCGAGACACAAATTCGACTACGAGCTTTTTAACCGCAACAACTTTAATATACGCTATTGGAGCTGGAATTACCGCGGCTGCTGGCACCAGACTGGCCCTCCAATTGATCCTCGTTAAAGGGTTTAGAGTGTACTCATTCCGATTACGGGGCCTCGGATGAGTCCCGTATCGTTATTTTTCGTCACTACCTCCCCGTGCCGGGAGTGGGTAATTTGCGCGCCTGCTGCCTTCCTTGGATGTGGTAGCCGTTTCTCAGGCTCCCTCTCCGGAATCGAACCCTGATTCCCCGTTACCCGTTACGACCATGGTAGGCGCAGAACCTACCATCGACAGTTGATAAGGCAGACATTTGAAAGATGTGTCGCCGGTGCGAGACCGTGCGATCAGCTTAAAGTTATTCAGAGTCACCAAGTTGTACGATGACGAGCGCGAACCCGAAACCGATTGGTTTTGATCTAATAAAAGCACTCCTTCCATCTCTGGTCGGAGCTCTGTTTGCATGTATTAGCTCTAGAATTACCACAGTTATCCAAGTAATTGTGGGTACGATCTAAGGAACCATAACTGATTTAATGAGCCTTTCGCGGTTTCACCTTAATTCGGTATGTACTGAGACATGCATGGCTTAATCTTTGAGACAAGCATATGACTACTGGCAGGATCAACCAGGGAACTGTTCTTATTATTTTATCGACACGAAGCAGATAAAACAAATACAGACACAGTTTATTTTATAAGTTTGACTTATAAAGAAACGTGTGCGTAAGACGACGATATATAATATATATCGACGACTAATAAAAAGGAGGTGCATGATAGCGCGCCTAGACGACGGAAAAACCGGTCCGAGGCGCCACGCTCTTACATTTTAATATTAGTTGTCTAATAAAACAAAACGATATCATCATCTTAGACACATCTTTTGTTTTTTTTATACACAACCGATCGACTAGGCACCCAATTATCTCGATTATCGACGACGATCGTCGACTACGTCGAAAATTGGATGCCGCAAAATATCGTTCGGCGTTTATAAGACCTCGAAAAACATTCTCTCCGAACCCTTCGCTAGATAGAAATATATAAAGCGACAAGGAAACCTCGTACGAGAAACGTTTCGTGATTTTTTATTTTATTCTCGCTCGGAGAGCAGAGAGCTATCGCAAAATGTGTTGCTGTTTTATGAACGTTCCGATGAAAAACCGATACGTCCATAAAAATAATAATTCCAATCGCATATGAATCGTGGATCATCTTCTTCTAACGAAGCCGAATGTTCCCGCCGAATTCGCGATCTCGCAGTGATACCGTCGTCGTCGTCGTACGCTTCCCGATATATCGAAAAAAACCGACCAGGAAGAACAACGAAACGACGATACAAAATCGCGAGAGCGTTACGAATATATAATAACACGACGAAATACGCTTTTTATTTAGATAAATAAAAAAATACGGTTCGGATCTTATATATTAACATATAATATGTAATACCACCTTCGCTGATCAAAAGCCACTCGGTAAAAGTGTCACAGCGCCGGTCGACCCGACCCGTCGTATCCGTCTCTCGTATCGCCCCACGTAGAAGCGCACACGATTTAAGCGCGGGTCTCTCGCCAGCTATCGGAAATGTATGGGTGTTTTAGAACAGATCGTTTATACGGACGTTGCGCAAATTTTTCGTTTTTACGTCTGCCCGTTCTCGTTATTATCGGAATGTTCCGATGAATAAACTTTAGCTTTAGACAACGTGAACTTCTAAAGCAATAATTTTAACCTCTCGTGTTAATACGTCCTCAGGCCGTTTCTAGACTGCCGATCACGTTCTTTAAAAGTCGGAAAATTCCGATCCATAAAATTATGCTAGTAGAATGTAAAGATCCTTCATAGGATGGATACTGTCACATATCGATACGGCGATCGGAGTAAAACTGTTCTCACGTATTTCAGGACATTTTAGGTTGTTACGTCGGCCCGTTCGTTATTATCGGTATATACCTATGAATAAATGTTTTGCTTGTAGAACGTAAGATTCCAAAAGAATGATTCGCCGAAACGATGGTGCACCCTTACGATCGGATATTTGCCGCTTATTGGCCATTTTCTATAATTCATCCGTTAGATATCGTTTATCGACTACGGATAAGGTTTTCCGATATCAGAATGTTCCTAAGGATGATTCGAAAGTGATTTGAACGAAGAATTTGATAGAATGAATCCTTTATTTATCCATTGAGTACAGGGTACGGAGTGTCTGCGGGGTCAGCTAATATATTATATTTCTCTCTCGACGTAATGGTAACTCGAAGTCCGAACCGCGCTCATGAAGCTCGGTTTCAATCCAATCCATGTTGGTCGGTTCCTCGAGAGGAACGCCGTATCTTCGCGGTCGACCGCCTAATGAATCAGGTGGTAAAAGTCCAAGCCCAGCGCGGCAACGGCAGGCGCGTTCAACGTTTTAACTGCCAATTCTACGGTCATTCATCGGCCAACTGTAAAGCCACTCCGGCCTACGTCAAGTCCCAAAGACAGAAATTCCCCGCCGAAATGCACCAACTGTTGAGAACCATACACCGCAAATTACTCGGGATGCAAGTGCCGACCTACTCCAAAAACAACCAAACCCAAAAGACCAATTCCTCCCCCCACTCATGTACGGGGAACTCAAGATAACAGTCGTCTGGCTGGTCTGGATTCCACTAGAACACGAACCCGATCTCCATTGGCGAAATACTCTTCGGAACATATTCAGATGACCAAGGAGATTTTCAGGCCATTTTCAACGCCATCAACCACACAGCTATTGGAAGAATTACTATCGGCCGGGATAATAGATGAGTTGGAACTTGGGCTTATTGCTCCAAGCGAACCAACTCACTACTCCTCCAATCGACCGACAATAATTGACTTTTTTATCTATCAAAATTCGAATCAAGCCTCTGACCTGCAAGTACTCCAAGATATCGATTCTGACCACAGGCCTATCCTCCTCACCCACCATCAGCGATTTTCCACTGAGTTCCACTGTCCCCAAGCAAGGTCAACCTAGTAAACGAAAAAAAAAGTATCTTCTCTTTGACGATCCTCATTATATTAGGACGATAGTTCCATTCTAAATTCTTGATTAATTACAGTTCCTATTTGTTCATTTCGAGACGTTCCCGTGATTAATACTTATCGTGTAGAAATTAGCCACAATCCACAATTAGCCACAGTTAGGAAAAATAAATTAATTATCATATAGTCATAAACGTAATAAAAATGAATACACATATTTTCGAAGTCACTCCAGAAATACTTTACCTTATTTTTAAATAACAATCTCGGGCCGTACCATTTTTACAAAACTTATTCTATATACTTACTATATAACAGATTATAATGATATAATATAATTCAATACAATAACTACAATATATATATATATATCTGAAAATTCTGTTTTTATAAAATGTCAGCTACTGTTTAACATTTCATTTTTTAAAATGTATATCCAATTGTGGTTCTGAAAAGAACCGATTTTGCAGGTAAGTAGTATATTGAAACACACATAGGTATGTGAATTAATTTACTTAGAACTGGTATATTTGGTGACTGCTTTGGTACCTTCGCTAACGGCGTGCTTAGCCAACTCACCGGGTAACAATAACCTAACGGCGGTTTGGATTTCTCTGCTCGTGATCGTTGATCTCTTATTGTAATGGGCGAGACGCGACGCTTCGGCGGCTATCCTTTCGAATATATCGTTCACGAAAGAATTCATGATCGACATGGCCTTGCTGGAGATACCCGTATCGGGATGAACCTGCTTTAAAACTTTGTATATGTAAATCGCATAGCTTTCCTTCCTCCTGCGCTTCTTTTTCTTGTCGCTCTTAGAGATATTTTTCTGGGCTTTTCCGGCTTTCTTGGCCGCCTTACCGCTTGTCTTCGGTGGCATTTCGAAATAAAAATCCCGACGTCTCACGTACCTCAAAGAGTACTTAACTAAAAAAATGCCTTTAATTCTAGAACTTATAACATTCGAAGGAACACTTCTAAGCCCCGCCCATAGCCCGAGTTAGAGTCTGATTGGTCGCGTATGATATAACGAGTTTGGCTCGCGGACAAAATTCCAGGCCGATCTGTAAGAAATTTCCAGTACCGTTTTTGATTTAAAGGTGAGCAGTATCTAACAACGATCGAGATTAACATGTCCGGACGTGGTAAAGGCGGAAAAGTGAAGGGAAAGGCGAAGTCTCGTTCCAATCGTGCGGGATTACAATTTCCTGTCGGTCGTATTCACCGACTTCTAAGGAAAGGAAATTATGCCGAACGCGTAGGGGCCGGTGCTCCCGTTTACTTAGCTGCCGTAATGGAATATCTGGCGGCCGAAGTTCTCGAGTTGGCGGGTAACGCCGCTAGAGACAACAAGAAAACAAGGATTATCCCTAGGCATTTACAATTGGCCATCAGAAACGACGAGGAATTGAATAAACTGTTATCTGGCGTTACTATTGCCCAGGGCGGCGTCTTGCCTAACATTCAAGCAGTATTATTGCCTAAAAAGACAGACAGCAAAACCAAATAGATAACGCAAACCGTTTAAAGTTTTGCATACGCCCTTTAATATCGGTCCTTTTCAGGGCCAACAAAATCGTATAAAAAAGAAGTTAGAATACGCGTTCTTATTAAAGAATAAATATTAACTAGAAAATTTATAAATAATCTGATCTGTACTGAATATTCCTTTATTACTGTTTTAGAGTATCGATCGATCGGTTCCCTAATTAGTTACGGCTCTATCTAGAAAATAATCATTTAAGTAATAATAAGATAATAAATAAATTATATAAATATTCTTTCTTTTATAAAGTTATATTGTGGTTCTGAAAAGAACCGTTTTTTTTTTCTATTAAAAAAATACGGTCTTGGACGAACGTATTTTTTAGGGAAGTCGTAGCACGTCCAGGAGTGTCGGGATATTTGTAATTTTCAACTCCGTGTCTTCTTGATCTGACGATGAAATGTGTCGCCTGTTTAATATATCGTCATACGTAGTAGAAATAGTTTTATTTCTTTTTCTTTGGTGATACTGGTTTTTTAGTTTTCGCACCTTCACCAGCGGCAACACGAACAGTTGAGGTCGTCGTCTTAGCACTTTTCGGTTTAGGCGCCTTGGGCTTTTTCGTAGGTCCGGCTTTATTAGATTTTTTCGCTTTGGAAGGCGATTTCGGGGATCTTGCGGCCGTGTTGCTTTTTGCTGCTTTCGAAGATGAACTATTAGCGGCGGCATTGGAAGCGGACGTAGTCGTGGCGGCGGTAGATTTCTTTCCTGTTTTCTTTTCGACGGCTTTTTTGGCAGAAGCTTTTTTCTCGGCCAAAGTTGCAGATTCACCTTTCTTACTTTTAGCTGTGGTTTTCTTAGTTGAGGCGGAGGCGGCGGTCGTCTTTTTTTCCGTTTTCTCTGAGGTTTTTTTGGCAGACGCTTTTTTACCACCGGCTGTCGTAGCTGTCGCGGCACCTCCTACTGGTTTTCGTTTATTTTTCTGTCCGGTTTTGGCAGTGGCCGTTTTTCTTTTCTTCGTACCTGCGGCTGTCGTACCTCCTGCTTTACGTGCCGAAGCCGCTAATTTAAATGATCCGGAAGCTCCTTTGCCCTTCGTTTGTACCAAAACACCCGAAGCGATCCACGTCTTTATATATTTCTTTATAAAGGGCGATAATTTGTCAGCATCCACTTTGTAATTGGCCGCTATGTATTTTTTAATAGCTCTGAAGGAAGTTCCGCCTTTCTCTTTCAATCCTTTAATTGCACTCGTTACCATATCAGCGATCGGAGGATGACTAACTTTCGATTTAGAACTCTTCGCCTTGCTCGAAGTGGATTTTTCTTTCTTCCCTCCTGCAGACGAACCTGCGCTACCGGCTGTAGCTGATGCGGCTCCCGTAGCCGACACCGAAGATGAATTCGACCCGGCCGGTGTGCCTGTTGACGATGCGTTAACAACGGCGGCGGAATTTCCTCCACTCCCTTGATTCGACGAAGGAGAAACCGCTTGTCCGCTAATATCGACGTCCGACATTCTGATATAATTTCTTAATTTTCTTATAAGAACGTTCTAATCACGATTCGTTTGACAAAGTTACGTACGTGCGTATGCTTCTCGTTCGCGTATTTTAACTGTCTGGCGGTCGCTCTCATTTAATGCGTACCCTATATGATATGAGCCGAACGGAGGACTGAACGGTCGAGCGCGAACGACGTTCCATATTCCGGCTTCGTCGAAACGTTCATCGAGCTTGGAACCGTTTACTTATTTCTCATATTAAATACATAAATCCTTTAGAATATCATACGATTTATGTTCGAGGCGTTAAAAGATAAAACGTAGTAGAAGTAGCAAACTTTACCAATAAATTTTACGTTGACTATCGTCTTAGAAGGAAGCACAAAATCAAGCGTTGCTCTCGATTCCGTCGAAACTACCAATTTACATTCGAGTTATAGACTTTCGGTTATAACTATGAAAATATATCTTTTCAAATCTACGTCCCCCGATATATCGTCTTTTGATATAAATGCAATTCCGTACAGATCTAATGCTATTATTGGAGAAACGAGACATATTATTCCTAATTGATGCGGTACAGATTGTTCGTTGTCCAAAACGAATCTATATCGAAACGTACCGTTGTCGAATTAACTGTAAGAAAACAATGACATGAAAATTAACCGATCCTATACTAATATACTTCTTATTTAACGGTTTCTTAACACCATCCGAACTCTGGGTTACAATCGAACGTATCGGGTGAGCAACGATATCGAGACGTCTATAAGAATATCGTGTCAAACCCTTCTGTATCGATACAATGCTCATATATATTATAGTATATTTTGCTTCTTTAGTTGAAATCTGTTTTCATAAATAGTTATCTAAAGTCAATAAATACATGGAACGCGATCTCCATACATACGTGCGTAGAACTACCGTACCTTCTTTGAAATCTTAAGGATTCTCCAAGCTCATCGACGCGAAGTTTATCTCGGAGTATTTTCTCTCTAAAGGAAAACTATATTAAAGCTTCAACGAAGATTCGGTATTCGATTGTTCACCATCATTTACATTCTTGTCATTAACCTAACATTTATTATGAAATCTTATTTTAAACTTTATCTATCTTTTTATATTACGATCGTCTATTATAATGCAGTATATTTGTTACTTTACAAGTAAATCTTAGATGAAAGGAGCAGATATTTAATAAAATTTAACGTCATCTTAGTCCATTTTCGAATAATAAATTTCTTTTTTTATGCTAGTAAATTTGTGGCTCTGAAAAGAACCGTTGTTTTCTTTAGTTGAATAGATACGTTGTTCTGTTTTAATTGGTCAGCATATATAATACTTTATTTAACCGCCAAATCCGTATAGGGTTCGTCCTTGGCGTTTGAGGGCGTATACTACATCCATGGCAGTAACGGTTTTCCTTTTGGCGTGTTCGGTATAAGTGACGGCGTCTCTGATAACGTTTTCCAAAAATACTTTTAATACACCTCTGGTTTCTTCATAAATTAGACCGGATATACGTTTAACTCCACCCCGCCTAGCCAATCTTCTGATGGCGGGTTTCGTAATACCTTGGATATTATCACGAAGCACTTTACGATGCCGCTTAGCGCCTCCTTTTCCCAAACCTTTACCACCTTTACCTCTGCCCGTCATGATTTATTCAATTTAGTATTAAAAGAAAGCAAATTTATAATCGAATTGTGCAGCGTACACCTCGAATACTACGGGTAACTATTTCAATTTCAAATCCTACCATGGGTTTTGTTGAGTTCGAATCGGGTCCCGCCCACAGATGCTAGCCGGACCAATCAGAATATCTTCACACATTATTAAAAAGGGAGATTTCTTTGACACCTTCGATCAGTTTCCAAAAGTTCGTTGGTGCTTGCGCTTGTAATTCTTCCTACACGTTTGAAGTCAGACCCGTTTAGACGATGGCTCGTACCAAGCAAACTGCTCGAAAATCAACCGGAGGTAAGGCTCCCAGAAAACAATTGGCTACTAAAGCAGCCAGGAAAAGCGCTCCCGCTACCGGTGGTGTTAAAAAACCGCATCGTTACAGACCCGGTACGGTCGCTCTAAGAGAAATCCGACGCTATCAGAAGAGTACCGAATTATTGATTAGGAAATTGCCTTTCCAACGATTGGTTCGCGAAATCGCTCAGGATTTCAAGACCGATTTACGTTTCCAAAGTTCGGCAGTGATGGCTTTGCAAGAAGCTAGCGAGGCCTATTTGGTTGGTCTCTTTGAAGACACCAATTTGTGTGCGATCCATGCTAAACGAGTAACTATCATGCCTAAGGACATTCAATTAGCCAGACGCATTAGAGGCGAACGTGCATAAATGCTACGGCTGTCCTATATTAAGGTCGTTTTTTGTATTTATATGAAAAAAAAAGGTTCTTCTCAGAACCACCAACTTCTATTAGAAAAAAGAGACATTGATATTTTTTCCGTTTATATGACGCTTTAGTTATAATATTTGTGAATTGAATTTAGAATATTATGCTCACAAATATATTGTGAATATTGAGGAATCCTTAGTAATAAGGTGTGAACACCTGCTGGATTGACTTGAAGTTTATATCACGATAAGAAAGGGGTATCACATATACTGTTATTATGTTACCGTAAAGGAATGAATATATAAAATAAAATATTTTTTTCTGGATATTTTAACATTTTTATGAACGATTACTATATTTTAATTTATTTGACTTCGTATATATCCTATCTTCTTAACAATAGTTTATTTCTTTTTTTCTTCTTTAAACATTTTGGGGCTCTGAAAAGAGCCGTTTTCCACCCTTCATATTATTATGATCACCTTCAAAATAATATATTTCGTTTACTTAGAACTGGTATATTTAGTGACAGCTTTGGTACCTTCGCTAACGGCATGCTTAGCCAATTCACCGGGTAACAATAACCTAACGGCGGTTTGGATTTCTCTGCTCGTGATGGTCGATCTTTTATTGTAATGGGCGAGGCGCGACGCTTCGGCGGCTATCCTTTCGAATATATCGTTCACGAAAGAATTCATAATCGACATGGCCTTGCTGGAAATACCCGTATCGGGATGAACCTGCTTTAAAACTTTGTATATGTAAATCGCGTAGCTTTCCTTCCTCCTACGCTTCTTTTTCTTATCGCTCTTAGAAATGTTTTTCTGGGCTTTTCCAGCCTTTTTTGCCGCTTTACCGCTTGTCTTCGGTGGCATTTTAAACGAATGAGATTCGCGACCTACCCATACAGCAAAAGATAAAAGACTAAACCGAAATATACCTATAGTCGTTTAATTATTTGATAAATGACGCTACACTTCTAAGCTCCGCCCATTCTTGGCGTTATGTCGTAGAAAGCTCTGATTGGTCGAGTAGGAAACGTACTAGTGTTTTGAGAAGTTGCCGAATAAAAGCTATTCGCTGGACAGTTCACTGCCAGTTGTTCATTCGTTGTCGAAAGGACGTGAGCGTTGTCGCCATTAGTTTTTCGGTTATTTTTAGTTTAAAAAAGTTAGCAATACAATGTCTGGACGTGGTAAGGGTGGAAAAGTGAAGGGAAAGGCGAAATCTCGTTCCAACCGAGCGGGATTACAATTTCCTGTTGGCCGTATTCACCGGCTTTTAAGGAAAGGAAATTATGCCGAACGCGTAGGGGCCGGTGCTCCCGTCTACTTAGCTGCCGTAATGGAATATTTGGCGGCCGAAGTTCTCGAGTTGGCAGGTAACGCCGCTAGAGACAACAAGAAAACAAGGATTATCCCTAGGCATTTACAATTGGCCATCAGAAATGACGAAGAACTGAACAAACTCCTCTCCGGTGTTACTATAGCCCAGGGCGGCGTTCTACCAAACATCCAGGCCGTATTGTTACCGAAAAAAACAGATAGTAAAACCAAATAAGTTACATGAGCCTTAGGGTTTTTGTGTCGTACAAAAACCTTTTAACTATCGGTCCTTTTCAGGACCACCAAAATAATAAAACAAAAAAAGAACTTAAAATTAAAACTCATATTATGACTTGCACTTACTAATTATTTAAAATATTCTAATAAACAGTTTAAGTACTTTAAAGATTGTTTTTTGGGTGTGTAAGATAAATTAAGAGACATTCCAATACCAATAATTATCGTTTTATTAAACAACAATTAAGTCGAAATAATATGAAGGATTTATTTCTAGCGGTTCTCCTTTAGTAAAATCGAACCGTATTATAACATCGCGCCTTGTATATAATCTATGTAATTAACGATGAATTTAAGGGGCGGTCTATTTATTAAGTATAGAGTTTTGGAATCCAAACCCTCAAATAATTAGGGCCAGTTATACTTAAATTATTATTTTAAATAAAATTATGATGATTGTAATGATTGAAAGATTATCCTTAAATCCTAATAGAGCTTCCGTTTTTTAAATATCGATAAATTTGTGGTTCTGAAAAGAACCGTTGTTTAATTTTTCTAAAATTAATTTTGAGGGTCACATTTCACGTTAGTTCGCGAATAAAATGTGACTTAACCTCCAAACCCGTATAATGTACGTCCTTGACGTTTCAAGGCGTATACTACATCCATTGCGGTAACGGTTTTTCTTTTGGCGTGTTCGGTATATGTAACGGCATCTCTGATGACGTTTTCCAAAAACACTTTTAAAACACCTCTGGTCTCTTCGTAAATCAGACCAGATATACGTTTTACGCCGCCTCGTCTAGCCAATCTTCTAATGGCGGGCTTCGTAATACCTTGGATATTATCACGAAGCACTTTACGATGCCGCTTGGCTCCTCCTTTTCCCAAACCTTTACCACCTTTACCTCTGCCGGTCATCTTTTATCGAACCTAATACAAAAAAAATAAATGATCTCGAATAAGTAGCGCGCTCACAACACGAGTGCTACGGACAACTGTTGTCGATTACATTCAATCAGCCCGGTTTTGTAGACTTAGGATTGAGTTCCGCCCACTGGCACAAAACGGACCAATCAGATTAGATAACATGTTATAAAAAGGACTCTCTGATTTTATGACCGAATCAGTCCGAAAGGGGTCGCCGTCGTTTGCGTTTGTTAATTTTTCTCATTACCTCTATTTTAAAAATATGGCTCGTACCAAGCAAACTGCGCGAAAATCAACAGGAGGTAAAGCTCCTAGGAAACAATTGGCTACCAAAGCGGCCAGGAAAAGCGCTCCAGCTACCGGTGGCGTTAAGAAACCACATCGCTACCGACCTGGGACGGTCGCTTTGCGGGAGATTCGTCGTTATCAAAAGAGCACCGAATTATTGATTAGGAAATTACCTTTTCAACGATTGGTTCGCGAAATCGCTCAAGATTTCAAGACCGATTTACGTTTTCAAAGTTCGGCGGTAATGGCTTTACAAGAGGCCAGCGAAGCTTATTTAGTTGGCCTTTTTGAGGATACTAATTTATGTGCGATACATGCAAAGCGAGTAACCATCATGCCCAAGGATATTCAGCTAGCCAGACGTATCAGAGGCGAACGTGCCTAAACTTTATTTTCTATCATTTATAATACTCTACTTATAGTCGTATTTTGCAACAAAAAAAAAACGGTTCTTTTCAGAACCACCTAAATTTAATCAAAGAAAAAGAAGATAATTCAATTAATATTCTTTTATCGATATTTATATAAACCACTAAAAGAGTTATGGATTTTTATCTCAGAGTTATATTCGACTACATGTTAGTAATTAATAACAGTCGGTGTACTTATACGCATTGTTTTTAAAAACTAAAGAAAAAATAATGTAATCACTAATAACCAAAGAATAATAATATACTGTTGATAACAAAATTTGTATTTCAATATTGGATACTACAGCTGTATAATATATAAAATTAATTTTTTTAAGATTATTTCTTTTTTTATTTATCTAAATTGTGGCTCTGAAAAGAACCGTTTTCTCCTTTATGATATTCAAGGCTTATGGTTTACTTAGAACTGGTATATTTAGTGACGGCTTTGGTACCTTCACTAACGGCGTGCTTAGCCAATTCACCGGGCAGCAATAATCGCACGGCAGTTTGGATTTCTCTGCTTGTGATAGTAGATCTTTTATTGTAATGAGCGAGACGGGACGCTTCGGCGGCTATCCTTTCGAATATATCGTTCACGAAAGAATTCATGATCGACATGGCCTTGCTGGAGATACCCGTATCGGGATGAACTTGCTTTAAAACTTTGTAAATGTAGATCGCGTAGCTTTCCTTCCTCTTGCGTTTCTTTTTCTTGTCACTTTTGGAGATATTTTTCTGAGCCTTACCGGCCTTTTTGGCCGCCTTACCGCTTGTTTTCGGAGGCATTTCGAAATAAATATTACGATATTAAAGGAACCACGAAAAGTACTAGACTAAAACAAATTTCAGGAATCCTTAGAATTTATAGGCTCCTTAAATACACTCCTAAGCCCCGCCTATTATCTGAGTTAGCCTTTCATTGGTCGCGTACGAGATCATGCGTTCGGCTTACGAACAAAATTCGTTGCTAGTATGTTGACAGTTTTAGTACAGATTTCAACTCTAAGGCGAGCGAGTTCTAGAAGCAATCGATAGTAAAATGTCCGGACGTGGTAAAGGCGGAAAAGTGAAGGGAAAGGCGAAGTCTCGTTCTAACCGAGCGGGATTACAATTCCCTGTCGGTCGTATTCACAGACTTTTAAGGAAAGGGAATTATGCCGAACGCGTAGGGGCCGGTGCTCCCGTCTACTTAGCTGCCGTAATGGAATATCTGGCAGCCGAGGTTCTCGAATTGGCGGGTAACGCCGCTAGAGATAACAAGAAAACCAGGATTATCCCTAGGCATTTGCAATTGGCCATCAGAAACGACGAAGAATTGAACAAACTCCTATCCGGAGTTACTATAGCCCAGGGCGGCGTTCTGCCAAATATCCAAGCTGTATTGTTACCTAAAAAGACAGATAGCAAAACTAAATAAAACGAATGTAACCTATTTTATCATCAAATATCGGTCCTTTTCAGGACCACCAAGACAGCTGAAAAAGAGAATTTTATTATTTTAGCTTAAGTAGTAAAATAACAGGCATAAGTTTTAATTTTGAGAGGTTTTGTGATATACGACAGAGTTACGACGATATTTTATAGATCGCAATACTTTTGACAATACCTTTCTCTGAATCTTCGTGCATGCAGTCTCTTCTTAATGAGAGTATTGAACAATATCCATTTTATTGTATCGATATCGTATCTTTCTAATTTCTCATTCATTTCATTAATTATTTCCTAATTGTTATGATCGGATTTGCAAAGATTAGGATTTCTGTATATCGAACCGGTACATGTCAGCTGTATTTATGAGGTTATGTTATTTGTTCTTAGAATTTGATGTGATCAATTGAAAATGAGATGAAAGTTGCTTTAATTTATCGTTTCGGACCGACTATTAGTGCCGTGTCATCGTTTGGAGATTACTATGGAACATAATTGTGCGACGAGTTATGATAGACTGTCATTTATTGTTGCGACTGGATTTGGTGGTCTCCAGCTATATATGCGTTTATTATTTATAATTGTCGATCCGATTCACTACCTACTAATTCTATATTGTGAATTTTTAGTTTAATGATCATGTCCTTACTGTTGGACCAACACCCCACTTGGATGCATTGGTACGATGACTGTCTCCGTAGGAAGGCCATGCATGACAGTCAACCCATGTATTTCTTTTCATTAGGGTAGTTTATACAGTAAGTGTCTATTTATTGACTATAGGGTACCAATTAGTTACTTCGTATGGTTACCTTTAAGGTAATTGAATGATATTGTTGCTTTTAGTGAGCAACTAAATGACATTGAGAGATTTGACCGGATGTTAGTTTGAAGATGTTTATATATTCCATGCAACAATCTTTCGCTTATTCCGAGTTGCTGCGGTTATACACAGTTACTGACTTGCCCCTTGACATCCTCTCGGATGTGCACTTCCTTTGAGGATTATCCGTGATGACCTGTATTGCCTTATATAATTAGCATTTTTGAGTAAGTTTGAAATCTAGGTGAGAGTGCCGTTTATGTATGTATATGTTTGTTAATCTAGTGATTTATCATAGGTTACTTATTGTTGTTATTGCAATTTAGGTTAGATTGTTTCGAAGAGCCTTCCTTGATGTGAATATATCTCTTCCTTTGTTTCGACTGTGGGTGAATTCTGATGCTTAGCTAAGGATATTTTATATCATATTCTATTTATATCATTAATTTAGAATAGAATAGAATATAATATAATACAATTTTCAAAGATTTTTAATGATATTCTTGACAATTTTACGCTTCTCTATATTTGAAAATCCTATTCTTTGATTGTCTTGGTTCTCGCTAGATGGCGCGCGCCGCCTGATTTCTTTCTCTACTTTATGTCGTTGGATATTGTTTTCGTCTCTCATTCATTAGAATTGACGTACACGCATTGGAGGTTATGTCTTCGTTCTGTTTAAACGTTTTGTTTATTTTATTTTGTTATTGTTGTGTTTTTAGGTTTTCTTATGGATTAGACCGATCTTATGTGATTTGTCGACCTGTGACTTGTTTGTTTTACCCCCTCGCACCACTTGGAGGTTATGTCGGACACCATCTGTGTCACTAGATTGTACTTTTGTATGAATATTTCGTATTATTTCAGGGTGAATTTGACGCCGTAGATATGTTTTGATATTGTTTAACCACTTTTATTTCATTTTATTTTGTTGCTAGTCACCTTCCAATTAAGATACCAGCGGTGTATTTACATTTTTTGTATTTTTTAGGTTATCCGTGTCCAGTTCCCCTGACAGAACTGGTAGAGCCGACCGTGATCAATCTGGAAATCACATGTCCGAAGCTATCCGCATCAACCTGCGGTTCCTCTGCACTTGATGACCGAACGCCAACAGGCCAGGATTCTACCTTTGCTTAAGTACTTTCGGATATGTTGAATACTACATTTGTTTATATTAGACTTATCTGCTCGAAGTTTATTAGTTAGATGACTTATATGTTTGATTTGCAAGGTATGAGGTCTATTGAGATAGCGACCCCGTAGGACGGTGCAGTAACTTCGTGATTGTGTTTCATATTGTTCAATCATTCCTAATGCCAATCATCCTCCCATCGGAATATCAATAGTCTAGTTATGATTTTTAATGTTTTAGGTTAGGGAGTCTTGGCAGAGTTGACGGAACTGGCCGTGTCCGAGTGGTGGAATGGACAAAGCACCCTGGGACCATTGCTACTATGAGTTTGCCAATTTTCCACACTACAAGATGAGCATTATTTGTCTTTCTCTATGATTAGGACTATCGCTGAAACAGTAGTCCTAGCAAGTCCTACTCCCCAAGCGGAGAGAAGTTAGGGGGGCAGTAGGAATCTCGTTAATCCATGCACGCGCCTTCCTGATATGTTCGGGCATAGGCTGCGGTTGTCAAGGCGGTGGTAGTTAGTCCCGCCGTTTACCCGCGCTCGGCATCTCGATCCTTCTCTGAACGGATGCGAACGCGATCTGCTGAGCTGGTCTTTCCTGCGTAAGTATATGGACATTTTGAAATGTAGACTATCTGTCTATGGCTCTGGTGCTTGTTAAAACTCCGAGCTGGTCTTTCCTGCGTAAGTATCGGGGACGGTTCACGTACGGGTCTCCGAGCGCCTGTTCGGTTCCGTCGCGGCAGTATTGCGTAAAATTTTAGATAAGGACAGTGGGAATCTCGTTAATCCATGCACGCGCCTTCCTGATATGTTCGGGCATAGGCTGCGGTTGTCAAGGTGGTGGTAGTTAGTCCCGCCGTTTACCCGCGCTCGGCATCTCGATCCTTCTCTGAACGGATCCGAACGCGATCTGCTGAGCTGGTCTTTCCTGCGTAAGTATATGGACATTTTGAAATGTAGACTATCTGTCTATGGCTCTGGTGCTTGTTAAAGCTCCGAGCTGGTCTTTCCTGCGTAAGTATCGGGGACGGTTCACGTACGGGTCTCCGAGCGCCTGTTCGGTTCCGTCGCGGCAGTATTGCGTAAAATTTTAGATAAGGACAGTGGGAATCTCGTTAATCCATGCACGCGCCTTCCTGATATGTTCGGGCATAGGCTGCGGTTGTCAAGGTGGTGGTAGTTAGTCCCGCCGTTTACCCGCGCTCGGCATCTCGATCCTTCTCTGAACGGATCCGAACGCGATCTTAGTTAGGGACATTTTGAAATGTAGACCATGAGTCTATGGCTCAGGTGCTTGTTAAAGGTCTGAGCTGGTCTTTCCTGCGTAAGTATATGGACATTTTGAAATGTAGACTATCTGTCTATGGCTCTGGTGCTTGTTAAAGCTCCGAGCTGGTCTTTCCTGCGTAAGTATCGGGGACGGTTCACGTACGGGTCTCCGAGCGCCTGTTCGGTTCCGTCGCGGCCGTATTACGTAAAATTTTAGATAAGGACAGTGGGAATCTCGTTAATCCATGCACGCGCCTTCCTGATATGTTCGGGCATAGGCTGCGGTTGTCAAGGTGGTGGTAGTTAGTCCCGCCGTTTACCCGCGCTCGGCATCTCGATCCTTCTCTGAACGGATCCGAACGCGATCTTAGTTAGGGACATTTTGAAATGTAGACCATGAGTCTATGGCTCTGGTGCTTGTTAAAGGTCTGAGCTGGTCTTTCCTGCGTAAGTATATGGACATTTTGAAATGTAGACTATCTGTCTATGGCTCTGGTGCTTGTTAAAGCTCCGAGCTGGTCTTTCCTGCGTAAGTATCGGGAACGGTTCACGTACGGGTCTCCGAGCGCCTGTTCGGTTCCGTCGCGGCAGTATTGCGTAAAATTTTAGATAAGGACAGTGGGAATCTCGTTAATCCATGCACGCGCCTTCCTGATATGTTCGGGCATAGGCTGCGGTTGTCAAGGTGGTGGTAGTTAGTCCCGCCGTTTACCCGCGCTCGGCATCTCGATCCTTCTCTGAACGGATCCGAACGCGATCTTAGTTAGGGACATTTTGAATTGTAGACCATGAGTCTATGGCTCTGGTGCTTGTTAAAGGTCTGAGCTGGTCTTTCCTGCGTAAGTATATGGACATTTTGAAATGTAGACTATCTGTCTATGGCTCTGGTGCTTGTTAAAGCTCCGAGCTGGTCTTTCCTGCGTAAGTATCGGGGACGGTTCACGTACGGGTCTCCGAGCGCCTGTTCGGTTCCGTCGCGGCCGTATTGCGTAAAATTTTAGATAAGGACAGTGGGAATCTCGTTAATCCATGCACGCGCCTTCCTGATATGTTCGGGCATAGGCTGCGGTTGTCAAGGTGGTGGTAGTTAGTCCCGCCGTTTACCCGCGCTCGGCATCTCGATCCTTCTCTGAACGGATCCGAACGCGATCTTAGTTAGGGACATTTTGAAATGTAGACCATGAGTCTATGGCTCTGGTGCTTGTTAAAGGTCTGAGCTGGTCTTTCCTGCGTAAGTATATGGACATTTTGAAATGTAGACTATCTGTCTATGGCTCTGGTGCTTGTTAAAGCTCCGAGCTGGTCTTTCCTGCGTAAGTATCGGGGACGGTTCACGTACGGGTCTCCGAGCGCCTGTTCGGTTCCGTCGCGGCAGTATTGCGTAAAATTTTAGATAAGGACAGTGGGAATCTCGTTAATCCATGCACGCGCCTTCCTGATATGTTCGGGCATAGGCTGCGGTTGTCAAGGTGGTGGTAGTTAGTCCCGCCGTTTACCCGCGCTCGGCATCTCGATCCTTCTCTGAACGGATCCGAACGCGATCTTAGTTAGGGACATTTTGAAATGTAGACCATGAGTCTATGGCTCTGGTGCTTGTTAAAGGTCTGAGCTGGTCTTTCCTGCGTAAGTATATGGACATTTTGAAATGTAGACTATCTGTCTATGGCTCTGGTGCTTGTTAAAGCTCCGAGCTGGTCTTTCCTGCGTAAGTATCGGGGACGGTTCACGTACGGGTCTCCGAGCGCCTGTTCGGTTCCGTCGCGGCCGTATTACGTAAAATTTTAGATAAGGACAGTGGGAATCTCGTTAATCCATGCACGCGCCTTCCTGATATGTTCGGGCATAGGCTGCGGTTGTCAAGGTGGTGGTAGTTAGTCCCGCCGTTTACCCGCGCTCGGCATCTCGATCCTTCTCTGAACGGATCCGAACGCGATCTTAGTTAGGGACATTTTGAAATGTAGACCATGAGTCTATGGCTCTGGTGCTTGTTAAAGGTCTGAGCTGGTCTTTCCTGCGTAAGTATATGGACATTTTGAAATGTAGACTATCTGTCTATGGCTCTGGTGCTTGTTAAAGCTCCGAGCTGGTCTTTCCTGCGTAAGTATCGGGAACGGTTCACGTACGGGTCTCCGAGCGCCTGTTCGGTTCCGTCGTGGCAGTATTGCGTAAAATTTTAGATAAGGACAGTGGGAATCTCGTTAATCCATGCACGCGCCTTCCTGATATGTTCGGGCATAGGCTGCGGTTGTCAAGGTGGTGGTAGTTAGTCCCGCCGTTTACCCGCGCTCGGCATCTCGATCCTTCTCTGAACGGATCCGAACGCGATCTTAGTTAGGGACATTTTGAATTGTAGACCATGAGTCTATGGCTCTGGTGCTTGTTAAAGGTCTGAGCTGGTCTTTCCTACGTAAGTATATGGACATTTTGAAATGTAGACTATCTGTCTATGGCTCTGGTGCTTGTTAAAGCTCCGAGCTGGTCTTTCCTGCGTAAGTATCGGGGACGGTTCACGTACGGGTCTCCGAGCGCCTGTTCGGTTCCGTCGCGGCCGTATTGCGTAAAATTTTAGATAAGGACAGTGGGAATCTCGTTAATCCATGCACGCGCCTTCCTGATATGTTCGGGCATAGGCTGCGGTTGTCAAGGTGGTGGTAGTTAGTCCCGCCGTTTACCCGCGCTCGGCATCTCGATCCTTCTCTGAACGGATCCGAACGCGATCTTAGTTAGGGACATTTTGAAATGTAGACCATGAGTCTATGGCTCTGGTGCTTGTTAAAGGTCTGAGCTGGTCTTTCCTGCGTAAGTATATGGACATTTTGAAATGTAGACTATCTGTCTATGGCTCTGGTGCTTGTTAAAGCTCCGAGCTGGTCTTTCCTGCGTAAGTATCGGGAACGGTTCACGTACGGGTCTCCGAGCGCCTGTTCGGTTCCGTCGCGGCAGTATTGCGTAAAATTTTAGATAAGGACAGTGGGAATCTCGTTAATCCATGCACGCGCCTTCCTGATATGTTCGGGCATAGGCTGCGGTTGTCAAGGTGGTGGTAGTTAGTCCCGCCGTTTACCCGCGCTCGGCATCTCGATCCTTCTCTGAACGGATCCGAACGCGATCTTAGTTAGGGACATTTTGAATTGTAGACCATGAGTCTATGGCTCTGGTGCTTGTTAAAGGTCTGAGCTGGTCTTTCCTACGTAAGTATATGGACATTTTGAAATGTAGACTATCTGTCTATGGCTCTGGTGCTTGTTAAAGCTCCGAGCTGGTCTTTCCTGCGTAAGTATCGGGGACGGTTCACGTACGGGTCTCCGAGCGCCTGTTCGGTTCCGTCGCGGCCGTATTGCGTAAAATTTTAGATAAGGACAGTGGGAATCTCGTTAATCCATGCACGCGCCTTCCTGATATGTTCGGGCATAGGCTGCGGTTGTCAAGGTGGTGGTAGTTAGTCCCGCCGTTTACCCGCGCTCGGCATCTCGATCCTTCTCTGAACGGATCCGAACGCGATCTTAGTTAGGGACATTTTGAAATGTAGACCATGAGTCTATGGCTCTGGTGCTTGTTAAAGGTCTGAGCTGGTCTTTCCTGCGTAAGTATATGGACATTTTGAAATGTAGACTATCTGTCTATGGCTCTGGTGCTTGTTAAAGCTCCGAGCTGGTCTTTCCTGCGTAAGTATCGGGGACGGTTCACGTACGGGTCTCCGAGCGCCTGTTCGGTTCCGTCGCGGCCGTATTACGTAAAATTTTAGATAAGGACAGTGGGAATCTCGTTAATCCATGCACGCGCCTTCCTGATATGTTCGGGCATAGGCTGCGGTTGTCAAGGTGGTGGTAGTTAGTCCCGCCGTTTACCCGCGCTCGGCATCTCGATCCTTCTCTGAACGGATCCGAACGCGATCTTAGTTAGGGACATTTTGAATTGTAGACCATGAGTCTATGGCTCTGGTGCTTGTTAAAGGTCTGAGCTGGTCTTTCCTACGTAAGTATATGGACATTTTGAAATGTAGACTATCTGTCTATGGCTCTGGTGCTTGTTAAAGCTCCGAGCTGGTCTTTCCTGCGTAAGTATCGGGGACGGTTCACGTACGGGTCTCCGAGCGCCTGTTCGGTTCCGTCGCGGCCGTATTGCGTAAAATTTTAGATAAGGACAGTGGGAATCTCGTTAATCCATGCACGCGCCTTCCTGATATGTTCGGGCATAGGCTGCGGTTGTCAAGGTGGTGGTAGTTAGTCCCGCCGTTTACCCGCGCTCGGCATCTCGATCCTTCTCTGAACGGATCCGAACGCGATCTGTCTGAGCTGGTCTTTCCTGCGTAAGTATATGGACATTTTGAAATGTAGACTATCTGTCTATGGCTCTGGTGCTTGTTAAAGCTCCGAGCTGGTCTTTCCTGCGTAAGTATCGGGGACGGTTCACGTACGGGTCTCCGAGCGCCTGTTCGGTTCCGTCGCGGCCGT
Source organism: Rhynchophorus ferrugineus (assembly GCF_030347505.1). Taxonomy (NCBI): domain Eukaryota; kingdom Metazoa; phylum Arthropoda; class Insecta; order Coleoptera; family Curculionidae; genus Rhynchophorus; species Rhynchophorus ferrugineus. Next base: position 25,787 of record NW_027473111.1, read on the forward strand.
ATTACGTAAAATTTTAGATAAGGACAGTGGGAATCTCGTTAATCCATGCACGCGCCTTCCTGATATGTTCGGGCATAGGCTGCGGTTGTCAAGGTGGTGGTAGTTAGTCCCGCCGTTTACCCGCGCTCGGCATCTCGATCCTTCTCTGAACGGATCCGAACGCGATCTTAGTTAGGGACATTTTGAAATGTAGACCATGAGTCTATGGCTCTGGTGCTTGTTAAAGGTCTGAGCTGGTCTTTCCTGCGTAAGTATATGGACATTTTGAAATGTAGACTATCTGTCTATGGCTCTGGTGCTTGTTAAAGCTCCGAGCTGGTCTTTCCTGCGTAAGTATCGGGGACGGTTCACGTACGGGTCTCCGAGCGCCTGTTCGGTTCCGTCGCGGCCGTATTGCGTAAAATTTTAGATAAGGACAGTGGGAATCTCGTTAATCCATGCACGCGCCTTCCTGATATGTTCGGGCATAGGCTGCGGTTGTCAAGGTGGTGGTAGTTAGTCCCGCCGTTTACCCGCGCTCGGCATCTCGATCCTTCTCTGAACGGATCCGAACGCGATCTGCTGAGCTGGTCTTTCCTGCGTAAGTATATGGACATTTTGAAATGTAGACTATCTGTCTATGGCTCTGGTGCTTGTTAAAGCTCCGAGCTGGTCTTTCCTGCGTAAGTATCGGGGACGGTTCACGTACGGGTCTCCGAGCGCCTGTTCGGTTCCGTCGCGGCCGTATTGCGTAAAATTTTAGATAAGGACAGTGGGAATCTCGTTAATCCATGCACGCGCCTTCCTGATATGTTCGGGCATAGGCTGCGGTTGTCAAGGTGGTGGTAGTTAGTCCCGCCGTTTACCCGCGCTCGGCATCTCGATCCTTCTCTGAACGGATCCGAACGCGATCTTAGTTAGGGACATTTTGAATTGTAGACCATGAGTCTATGGCTCTGGTGCTTGTTAAAGGTCTGAGCTGGTCTTTCCTACGTAAGTATATGGACATTTTGAAATGTAGACTATCTGTCTATGGCTCTGGTGCTTGTTAAAGCTCCGAGCTGGTCTTTCCTGCGTAAGTATCGGGGACGGTTCACGTACGGGTCTCCGAGCGCCTGTTCGGTTCCGTCGCGGCCGTATTGCGTAAAATTTTAGATAAGGACAGTGGGAATCTCGTTAATCCATGCACGCGCCTTCCTGATATGTTCGGGCATAGGCTGCGGTTGTCAAGGTGGTGGTAGTTAGTCCCGCCGTTTACCCGCGCTCGGCATCTCGATCCTTCTCTGAACGGATCCGAACGCGATCTGCTGAGCTGGTCTTTCCTGCGTAAGTATATGGACATTTTGAAATGTAGACTATCTGTCTATGGCTCTGGTGCTTGTTAAAGCTCCGAGCTGGTCTTTCCTGCGTAAGTATCGGGGACGGTTCACGTACGGGTCTCCGAGCGCCTGTTCGGTTCCGTCGCGGCCGTATTGCGTAAAATTTTAGATAAGGACAGTGGGAATCTCGTTAATCCATGCACGCGCCTTCCTGATATGTTCGGGCATAGGCTGCGGTTGTCAAGGTGGTGGTAGTTAGTCCCGCCGTTTACCCGCGCTCGGCATCTCGATCCTTCTCTGAACGGATCCGAACGCGATCTTAGTTAGGGACATTTTGAAATGTAGACCATGAGTCTATGGCTCTGGTGCTTGTTAAAGGTCTGAGCTGGTCTTTCCTGCGTAAGTATATGGACATTTTGAAATGTAGACTATCTGTCTATGGCTCTGGTGCTTGTTAAAGCTCCGAGCTGGTCTTTCCTGCGTAAGTATCGGGGACGGTTCACGTACGGGTCTCCGAGCGCCTGTTCGGTTCCGTCGCGGCCGTATTGCGTAAAATTTTAGATAAGGACAGTGGGAATCTCGTTAATCCATGCACGCGCCTTCCTGATATGTTCGGGCATAGGCTGCGGTTGTCAAGTTGGTGGTAGTTAGTCCCGCCGTTTACCCGCGCTCGGCATCTCGATCCTTCTCTGAACGGATCCGAACGCGATCTTAGTTAGGGACATTTTGAATTGTAGACCATGAGTCTATGGCTCTGGTGCTTGTTAAAGGCTGAGCTGGTCTTTCCTGCGTAAGTATATGGACATTTTGAAATGTAGACTATCTGTCTATGGCTCTGGTGCTTGTTAAAGCTCCGAGCTGGTCTTTCCTGCGTAAGTATCGGGGACGGTTCACGTACGGGTCTCCGAGCGCCTGTTCGGTTCCGTCGCGGCCGTATTACGTAAAATTTTAGATAAGGACAGTGGGAATCTCGTTAATCCATGCACGCGCCTTCCTGATATGTTCGGGCATAGGCTGCGGTTGTCAAGGTGGTGGTAGTTAGTCCCGCCGTTTACCCGCGCTCGGCATCTCGATCCTTCTCTGAACGGATCCGAACGCGATCTTAGTTAGGGACATTTTGAATTGTAGACCATGAGTCTATGGCTCTGGTGCTTGTTAAAGGTCTGAGCTGGTCTTTCCTACGTAAGTATATGGACATTTTGAAATGTAGACTATCTGTCTATGGCTCTGGTGCTTGTTAAAGCTCCGAGCTGGTCTTTCCTGCGTAAGTATCGGGGACGGTTCACGTACGGGTCTCCGAGCGCCTGTTCGGTTCCGTCGCGGCCGTATTGCGTAAAATTTTAGATAAGGACAGTGGGAATCTCGTTAATCCATGCACGCGCCTTCCTGATATGTTCGGGCATAGGCTGCGGTTGTCAAGGTGGTGGTAGTTAGTCCCGCCGTTTACCCGCGCTCGGCATCTCGATCCTTCTCTGAACGGATCCGAACGCGATCTTAGTTAGGGACATTTTGAATTGTAGACCATGAGTCTATGGCTCTGGTGCTTGTTAAAGGTCTGAGCTGGTCTTTCCTACGTAAGTATATGGACATTTTGAAATGTAGACTATCTGTCTATGGCTCTGGTGCTTGTTAAAGCTCCGAGCTGGTCTTTCCTGCGTAAGTATCGGGGACGGTTCACGTACGGGTCTCCGAGCGCCTGTTCGGTTCCGTCGCGGCCGTATTGCGTAAAATTTTAGATAAGGACAGTGGGAATCTCGTTAATCCATGCACGCGCCTTCCTGATATGTTCGGGCATAGGCTGCGGTTGTCAAGGTGGTGGTAGTTAGTCCCGCCGTTTACCCGCGCTCGGCATCTCGATCCTTCTCTGAACGGATCCGAACGCGATCTTAGTTAGGGACATTTTGAAATGTAGACCATGAGTCTATGGCTCTGGTGCTTGTTAAAGGTCTGAGCTGGTCTTTCCTGCGTAAGTATATGGACATTTTGAAATGTAGACTATCTGTCTATGGCTCTGGTGCTTGTTAAAGCTCCGAGCTGGTCTTTCCTGCGTAAGTATCGGGAACGGTTCACGTACGGGTCTCCGAGCGCCTGTTCGGTTCCGTCGCGGCAGTATTGCGTAAAATTTTAGATAAGGACAGTGGGAATCTCGTTAATCCATGCACGCGCCTTCCTGATATGTTCGGGCATAGGCTGCGGTTGTCAAGGTGGTGGTAGTTAGTCCCGCCGTTTACCCGCGCTCGGCATCTCGATCCTTCTCTGAACGGATCCGAACGCGATCTTAGTTAGGGACATTTTGAATTGTAGACCATGAGTCTATGGCTCTGGTGCTTGTTAAAGGTCTGAGCTGGTCTTTCCTACGTAAGTATATGGACATTTTGAAATGTAGACTATCTGTCTATGGCTCTGGTGCTTGTTAAAGCTCCGAGCTGGTCTTTCCTGCGTAAGTATCGGGGACGGTTCACGTACGGGTCTCCGAGCGCCTGTTCGGTTCCGTCGCGGCCGTATTGCGTAAAATTTTAGATAAGGACAGTGGGAATCTCGTTAATCCATGCACGCGCCTTCCTGATATGTTCGGGCATAGGCTGCGGTTGTCAAGGTGGTGGTAGTTAGTCCCGCCGTTTACCCGCGCTCGGCATCTCGATCCTTCTCTGAACGGATCCGAACGCGATCTTAGTTAGGGACATTTTGAAATGTAGACCATGAGTCTATGGCTCAGGTGCTTGTTAAAGGTCTGAGCTGGTCTTTCCTGCGTAAGTATATGGACATTTTGAAATGTAGACTATCTGTCTATGGCTCTGGTGCTTGTTAAAGCTCCGAGCTGGTCTTTCCTGCGTAAGTATCGGGGACGGTTCACGTACGGGTCTCCGAGCGCCTGTTCGGTTCCGTCGCGGCCGTATTACGTAAAATTTTAGATAAGGACAGTGGGAATCTCGTTAATCCATGCACGCGCCTTCCTGATATGTTCGGGCATAGGCTGCGGTTGTCAAGGTGGTGGTAGTTAGTCCCGCCGTTTACCCGCGCTCGGCATCTCGATCCTTCTCTGAACGGATCCGAACGCGATCTGTCTGAGCTGGTCTTTCCTGCGTAAGTATATGGACATTTTGAAATGTAGACTATCTGTCTATGGCTCTGGTGCTTGTTAAAGCTCCGAGCTGGTCTTTCCTGCGTAAGTATCGGGGACGGTTCACGTACGGGTCTCCGAGCGCCTGTTCGGTTCCGTCGCGGCCGTATTGCGTAAAATTTTAGATAAGGACAGTGGGAATCTCGTTAATCCATGCACGCGCCTTCCTGATATGTTCGGGCATAGGCTGCGGTTGTCAAGGTGGTGGTAGTTAGTCCCGCCGTTTACCCGCGCTCGGCATCTCGATCCTTCTCTGAACGGATCCGAACGCGATCTGCTGAGCTGGTCTTTCCTGCGTAAGTATATGGACATTTTGAAATGTAGACTATCTGTCTATGGCTCTGGTGCTTGTTAAAGCTCCGAGCTGGTCTTTCCTGCGTAAGTATCGGGGACGGTTCACGTACGGGTCTCCGAGCGCCTGTTCGGTTCCGTCGCGGCCGTATTGCGTAAAATTTTAGATAAGGACAGTGGGAATCTCGTTAATCCATGCACGCGCCTTCCTGATATGTTCGGGCATAGGCTGCGGTTGTCAAGGTGGTGGTAGTTAGTCCCGCCGTTTACCCGCGCTCGGCATCTCGATCCTTCTCTGAACGGATCCGAACGCGATCTGCTGAGCTGGTCTTTCCTGCGTAAGTATATGGACATTTTGAAATGTAGACTATCTGTCTATGGCTCTGGTGCTTGTTAAAGCTCCGAGCTGGTCTTTCCTGCGTAAGTATCGGGGACGGTTCACGTACGGGTCTCCGAGCGCCTGTTCGGTTCCGTCGCGGCCGTATTGCGTAAAATTTTAGATAAGGACAGTGGGAATCTCGTTAATCCATGCACGCGCCTTCCTGATATGTTCGGGCATAGGCTGCGGTTGTCAAGGTGGTGGTAGTTAGTCCCGCCGTTTACCCGCGCTCGGCATCTCGATCCTTCTCTGAACGGATCCGAACGCGATCTTAGTTAGGGACATTTTGAAATGTAGACCATGAGTCTATGGCTCTGGTGCTTGTTAAAGGTCTGAGCTGGTCTTTCCTGCGTAAGTATATGGACATTTTGAAATGTAGACTATCTGTCTATGGCTCTGGTGCTTGTTAAAGCTCCGAGCTGGTCTTTCCTGCGTAAGTATCGGGGACGGTTCACGTACGGGTCTCCGAGCGCCTGTTCGGTTCCGTCGCGGCCGTATTGCGTAAAATTTTAGATAAGGACAGTGGGAATCTCGTTAATCCATGCACGCGCCTTCCTGATATGTTCGGGCATAGGCTGCGGTTGTCAAGTTGGTGGTAGTTAGTCCCGCCGTTTACCCGCGCTCGGCATCTCGATCCTTCTCTGAACGGATCCGAACGCGATCTGCTGAGCTGGTCTTTCCTGCGTAAGTATATGGACATTTTGAAATGTAGACTATCTGTCTATGGCTCTGGTGCTTGTTAAAGCTCCGAGCTGGTCTTTCCTGCGTAAGTATCGGGAACGGTTCACGTACGGGTCTCCGAGCGCCTGTTCGGTTCCGTCGCGGCAGTATTGCGTAAAATTTTAGATAAGGACAGTGGGAATCTCGTTAATCCATGCACGCGCCTTCCTGATATGTTCGGGCATAGGCTGCGGTTGTCAAGGCGGTGGTAGTTAGTCCCGCCGTTTACCCGCGCTCGGCATCTCGATCCTTCTCTGAACGGATCCGAACGCGATCTGCTGAGCTGGTCTTTCCTGCGTAAGTATATGGACATTTTGAAATGTAGACTATCTGTCTATGGCTCTGGTGCTTGTTAAAGCTCCGAGCTGGTCTTTCCTGCGTAAGTATCGGGGACGGTTCACGTACGGGTCTCCGAGCGCCTGTTCGGTTCCGTCGCGGCAGTATTGCGTAAAATTTTAGATAAGGACAGTGGGAATCTCGTTAATCCATGCACGCGCCTTCCTGATTTGTTCGGGCATAGGCTGCGGTTGTCAAGGCGGTGGTAGTTAGTCCCGCCGTTTACCCGCGAACGATATCTCGATAAGTTAAAATTCAAAATGGTCCAAAGGTTAGGCTACTTTCGTAACTAATCGTATTACAATGCATGACCTTTTTTGATTAATGTGGTTTCTATTTAAAGCAGGTTTTACAGTTTTACCTAATTGTCAGTTTTCTGAATGTCTAAACTATTTTCGTCCAATTTTTTTGATTAATTCATTCCAATCGAAGGTTGTACGTATTATCGGTTGCGACGATACAGAATTCCATGTATCTGTGATTGATGAGCATGTCTTCATGTTCGTTGATCCTTCATTTCATTAGAACCAAATATAGTTGCCATGTGATATCGATTTGGCTCTGAATTCTCGTCATGTCGAATTGGTATTATATGGTCCCTCATAAGTAGGTGCACTTGAAGGTTCGTCAAATTATGCGGGCGTCCTCCCGCTATATTCAGGTATACATCGGAGGTTTTAATGCAGTTGTAACTGGCCTCACCGTTTAACCGCATATGATATACTGAAACGCGGATTTTATTCGCCATCGGACCGAACGGGCTCTAGAAGTACAATGCGGGTAATGATCGAATTCAGATGAATGGAATTAGTCTCCAATTCAATTTCCGCACGGGGCGATGTTTTTTAATTGTTTTTTGATAGTTCATCGCATTAGGTCTGAAAACTGTATATTTAATAGTCTCATAAGGTATAACTTATAAACGTATCTTGTGGTTCGTCTTCGAACTGAACGTACATTTAAGACAATGTTCCGAATTAAAATAGTGAATTTAATTCTGGAAATCGTAAGAAAATGTTTCCAAACATGATAATAGAATACAAAAAGAGTATAGGCTAGGTGCTTATCGGTTAAGATGAATGATATCCTTAAGTTTACACAACGTTCTGTAAAACGAATTTAGCAAAATAAAAGAGATTTACATCCCTTGTATTTGTCTTTATATACATACGCATATTATATGCAATATACTTATGTACGGAAAATGTTCCCAAGAACGAATTTAGACAAATAAAAAGGCGAATAGAAAAGATTGACATCCTCTCTATTCGCCTTTGTTATTTATACAGGCATACATAAATGCATCGTCGATGTATATCAATGCGATATATTTATGTACGGAAAATGTTCCCAAGAACGAATTTAGACAAATAAAAAGGCGAATAGAAAATATTGACATCCTCTCTATTCGCCTTTGTTATTTATACAGGCATACATAAATGCATCGTCGATGTATATCAATGCGATATATTTTTGTACGGAAAATGTTCCCAAGAACGAATTTAGACAAATAAAAAGGCGAATAGAAAAGATTGACATCCTCTCTATTCGCCTTTGTTATTTATACAAGCATACATAAATGTATCATCGATGTATATCAATGCGATATATTTATGTACGGAAAATGTTCCCAAGAACGAATTTAGACAAATAAAAAGGCGAATAGAAAGGATTGACATCCTCTCTATTCGCCTTTGTTATTTATACAAGCATACATAAATGTATCATCGATGTATATCAATGCGATATATTTATGTACGGAAAATGTTCCCAAGAACGAATTTAGACAAATAAAAAGGCGAATAGAAAGGATTGACATCCTCTCTATTCGCCTTTGTTATTTATACATGCATACATAAATGCGTCGTCGATGTATATCAATGCGATATATTTATGTACGGAAAATGTTCCCAAGAACGAATTTAGACAAATAAAAAGGCGAATAGAAAAGATTGACATCCTCTCTATTCGCCTTTGTTATTTATACAGGCATACATAAATGCATCGTCGATGTATATCAATGCGATATATTTATGTACGGAAAATGTTCCCAAGAACGAATTTAGACAAATAAAAAGGCGAATAGAAAAGATTGACATCCTCTCTATTCGCCTTTGTTATTTATACATGCATACATAAATGCGTCGTCGATGTATATCAATGCGATATATTTATGTACGGAAAATGTTCCCAAGAACGAATTTAGACAAATAAAAAGGCGAATAGAAAAGATTGACATCCTCTCTATTCGCCTTTGTTATTTATACAAGCATACATAAATGTATCATCGATGTATATCAATGCGATATATTTATGTACGGAAAATGTTCCCAAGAACGAATTTAGACAAATAAAAAGGCGAATAGAAAGGATTGACATCCTCTCTATTCGCCTTTGTTATTTATACAAGCATACATAAATGTATCATCGATGTATATCAATGCGATATATTTATGTACGGAAAATGTTCCCAAGAACGAATTTAGACAAATAAAAAGGCGAATAGAAAGGATTGACATCCTCTCTATTCGCCTTTGTTATTTATACATGCATACATAAATGCGTCGTCGATGTATATCAATGCGATATATTTATGTACGGAAAATGTTCCCAAGAACGAATTTAGACAAATAAAAAGGCGAATAGAAAGGATTGACATCCTCTCTATTCGCCTTTGTTATTTATACAAGCATACATAAATGTATCATCGATGTATATCAATGCGATATATTTATGTACGGAAAATGTTCCCAAGAACGAATTTAGACAAATAAAAAGGCGAATAGAAAGGATTGACATCCTCTCTATTCGCCTTTGTTATTTATACATGCATACATAAATGCGTCGTCGATGTATATCAATGCGATATATTTATGTACGGAAAATGTTCCCAAGAACGAATTTAGACAAATAAAAAGGCGAATAGAAAAGATTGACATCCTCTCTATTCGCCTTTGTTATTTATACAGGCATACATAAATGCATCGTCGATGTATATCAATGCGATATATTTATGTACGGAAAATGTTCCCAAGAACGAATTTAGACAAATAAAAAGGCGAATAGAAA
>NW_027473111.1:40000-42500 GCF_030347505.1 Rhynchophorus ferrugineus
TTTTTTCTTGATCCTGTGTTCTGTAATGAGCAGTTGATTGTCTGTGGTGTTTCTGATTCGTCTCTTGGAAATGGCTAGTGCCCGCTTCTTCTCCTCGCACTGCGCGTCCCACCAGTCATTTCCGTGTTTGATCGTGATAGCCCTCTTTTTTATCCTGTTGCTCATTCCTTTCAGGATCTGTTGGAGTACGATGGCTTGTTCCTCTATCACCCTGGTCTCCACGGTAGGTGTGATATTCATTGGGATATTTGCGAAGCGTTCTCTGATGGAATTCCAGTTCGTGTTTCTGAAATCCCATTCAGATTTTTTGGTCTTCCTGGCCTCGTGTTGCCCGTGTATCTCAAATTCAATGTATTTGTGGTCACTCAAGGTTTCTTCGGTTGCATTGATGTTCCAACCGCTAACCTCGGTGCCCCTGCTCCAGGTGGTGTCCACGTTGCTTCTGCCCCTGCTTGTGCTGAAGGTTGGCCTCGTGTAGTCCCCTTCGGCGAGCTGCAGTCCTTGGCTCACTGCCCAGTTGAGGAGTTCTTCACCTCTTGTGCTGTTTTCAGCACTGCCCCACAGTCCATGTTTGGCGTTGAAATCGCCGGCCAAGATCCATTTTCCGGTATACTCCTCCAGGTACTGGGAGATGTATTCTATGTTGGGTAGATTTGCCCCTCCGGGTTCCTCATAGACGTTGGTGATGACTGCGTCGCCTATATAGACAGAGGTGATGTTCTGGGAAGACATGTTTTCTATCAATGTCGCCTTAATGGTGTCCTTGATCCATGTCTCCGTTTTCGTCCTGGGTCCTTTGCTGTACATCAGCCAACCTTCCCATGCCGTCGTTTTAGGTGTCGGTTCTTGGATAAGGACTATATCAAATCCGCCTTCCGACGCCTTTTTCCTCATCAGCGCTGTTGCACTGACACCTTTCCCAGTGTTGAATTGCAGGGTTTTCAGCATCCGTAGTCTGTTATTCTTCGGTTGTCCTGCCTTTTCCTATTTTGTTGCGGGCAACTATAGTCTGTTGCCTTGTGTTTTAATTCTTCGGTCTTTGTTTTCCCGGCTCTCACGCAGTTAATGCACTTGTGCTCCTCTGTTTTGCAGGAATTGCCCTCGTGTTTTTCCCCACACTTGTAACAGGCCGGTTCTGTCGCCGTGCAATTTCTATGGCTGTGCCCGTAGCGACAGCACCTCATACATATCAAGACACTGGTCGTTTCTTCGACCCGGTATCTTAGCATGTCCACGATGACTGTGCGCTCCTTCATTATCCTGCTGAAGATCTGCGGGGCTACTTCTAGAATCCAGTTCTGCCTCTGGAATTTGCCGGTCCACGGGATATTTTTAATGATTTTGATATGCTTTGCCTCCGGGTGTTCTTCAATCAGCGTTTTTATTTCCTCGTTTTCATTTATTATGTCCTGTATTATTTCCTCGCCCTTTACATTACTGGGAAGACCGATTAACTTAATGCGAGGATTCAGCCTAACGCCTTCTTTAATTTCTGCTGTCTTAACGGTTTGCATTTTCTCCTTTACGGCCTCCTTTTGCTCGGCGGTTTTGCATTCTACTACTACCGATCCGTTTTTAAGGACTCTAATGCCCCTAAATCCCGTCTGTAGTTCCTTTGTTGTTATGTGCTTCTTGAGTTCCATTTTAGTTTCTTCACCAGTTTTGTTGCTGAAGCTGACGATTATTTCGTTTTTTTGTTTATTTTTGTCCGGGGGTGCCCATGCTCTGGTCGTTTCCTTTTTCTTGTTCGGTATAGTTGTTTTGTTTCCAGTTTTTTGTAAGGCTTTGGCATAGCTTAACTTGTTTGCGTTATTCTCGGGGTGTGGTATCTCCGTTTGTTTCTCGGTATGCCGTGTTTTTTCTAGGTTCATGATTTTATCCTCCATCCGTGCCATTTGCTCTCCCATTTTAGTGAACATATTTTCTATGCTGCTATTTTGTTCCTGTTTCTTGGATTTCCGTTCCATGAGGTCCGTTATGTCCTCAATTTTCTGTAGGGTTTGTAGGATGACGGTACGGTCTCCGATACCGTATTGCATCTTTTTAGATGCTTGATGGATTTTCGTCGCTCGTCCCTTTATCACATCCAGGCATAGTTTAATAGATTCTCTTAGTCCGGCGATGTCCCTTCCGATTAATATGCTCATTGTGAGTCCCGCCAGTTCATCTTCTTTCCCGTCTAGATCGTTCTCTCCAGCGTTAGCTTCGACACCTTCATTAACTTCTTTTTCGGTAACTTCCAGTTGCTCGGTGTCAGTTGTCTTTTTTCTAGCTTGTCGCTTCTCCATTTTATTGCAGTAGTATTAGTTCCTTATTAAAAATGCATATTAATGGGGCTGTGCCCCGATGGGAGATAGCGTTAAAGACCCTATTTATTGTTATTATTGAATTGTGTCACGTATCAGTCAATTATGGCGAGTGCGCTCGGATGATCACTTTGAAAAAATGGCGACCGCCCCTGGCTGCTGGCTTATTTCTTGAGACCGCTGCTAGATGGCGC
>NW_027473111.1:47500-61424 GCF_030347505.1 Rhynchophorus ferrugineus
TTCTATTATAAGACGACGACGACGACGACGACGCGCGCTCACGTCATAGACAGCGCTTGCGCCCCTTTCGCAGCCGCCGTCGACTTTAAAACGCTCTTACGGTTTATTTTCGTCTTCTCCACTACACACAACGAGAGGAGCGGAGACAGACTACTCGAAATGGTGACGTTCGTTGTAAATTTTCGTCGTCTCACCTCGTACGACAACAAAAGAGCATACGCTGATCATAGTTTGGCAATATTTTCGTAAACTAAATCTCACCCTTTTGGAATGAAACAAACGAAGGGTGATAAGATTTTCGTAAACTAATCACATTACCGATCATCGTATATGTTCGTCGATATGAGGATCGAAACGTCGATTAGAAATATAATTGGCAAAATCGTTTTATTTTGCGCTCGATTTGTCCATTTATAACGAAATCCGTCGTAGGCCGACGATTATTACTCGTCGTCCTATATAACAACATCTTCATCGTATATATCTCCGCTTTCGGGCGTACATCTTTTAAAACCATATATTATAGGTACCCGAAAACAGCTACGTTGACGACGTCGAAATTCGATCGGAACTTCCGAACTTCGTAGATGGCTCTTTAACGTTCGACAATGATTTTTACAGACTTGTACGTTTACCTATTATATATATATAGGCATAACAACACACTGTAATGATCCTTCCGCAGGTTCACCTACGGAAACCTTGTTACGACTTTTACTTCCTCTAAATGATCAAGTTTGGTCATCTTTTCCTACACATCGACGACGCCGAAACGCCATCGCGTGTCGATCCGAAGACCTCACTAAATCATTCAATCGGTAGTAGCGACGGGCGGTGTGTACAAAGGGCAGGGACGTAATCAACGCGAGCTTATGACTCGCGCTTACTGGGAATTCCTCGTTCATGGGGAACAATTGCAAGCCCCAATCCCTAGCACGAAGGAGGTTCAGCGGGTTACCCGGGCCGCTCGGCCAGGGAAGACACGCTGATTCCTTCAGTGTAGCGCGCGTGCGGCCCAGAACATCTAAGGGCATCACAGACCTGTTATTGCTCAATCTCGTGCGGCTAGAAGCCGCCTGTCCCTCTAAGAAGAATAGTTTGTACGCCGACAGTAAAAACCGCGCACGAACCGCGAAACCCGAAAGCAACGCGGCCGGCGGGCCTTTAGGATGTCAAAAAGCGCCTAGTTAGCAGGCTAGAGTCTCGTTCGTTATCGGAATTAACCAGACAAATCGCTCCACCAACTAAGAACGGCCATGCACCACCACCCACCGAATCAAGAAAGAGCTCTCAATCTGTCAATCCTTCCGGTGTCCGGGCCTGGTGAGGTTTCCCGTGTTGAGTCAAATTAAGCCGCAGGCTCCACTCCTGGTGGTGCCCTTCCGTCAATTCCTTTAAGTTTCAGCTTTGCAACCATACTTCCCCCGGAACCCAAAAGCTTTGGTTTCCCGGAAGCTGCCCGTCGAGTCATATTAGGGAACGTCGACGGATCGCTAGCTGGCATCGTTTAAGGTTAGAACTAGGGCGGTATCTGATCGCCTTCGAACCTCTAACTTTCGTTCTTGATCAATGAAAGCGTTTTTGGCAAATGCTTTCGCTTCTGTTCGTCTTGCGACGATCCAAGAATTTCACCTCTAACGTCGCAATACGAATGCCCCCATCCGTTCCTATTAATCATTACCTCGGGGTTCCGAAAACCAACAAAATAGAACCGAGGTCCTATTCCATTATTCCATGCATACAGTATTCAGGCGAAATTTTAGCCTGCTTTGAGCACTCTAATTTGTTCAAAGTAAACGTGCCGGCCCACCTCGACACTCAGTAAAGAGCACCGCGGCAGGATTGAGTTGGGCCGTCGTAACCACGACGCGCACAACACGCACGCCGAAACGCACGCGCGACGGCGACGCGACACGACTAAGCCCACCGGCAGGACGTCTCGCGAAAAACACGCCAGTTAACACCGCGAACGATGAACCGGCGGCGCGAGACACAAATTCGACTACGAGCTTTTTAACCGCAACAACTTTAATATACGCTATTGGAGCTGGAATTACCGCGGCTGCTGGCACCAGACTGGCCCTCCAATTGATCCTCGTTAAAGGGTTTAGAGTGTACTCATTCCGATTACGGGGCCTCGGATGAGTCCCGTATCGTTATTTTTCGTCACTACCTCCCCGTGCCGGGAGTGGGTAATTTGCGCGCCTGCTGCCTTCCTTGGATGTGGTAGCCGTTTCTCAGGCTCCCTCTCCGGAATCGAACCCTGATTCCCCGTTACCCGTTACGACCATGGTAGGCGCAGAACCTACCATCGACAGTTGATAAGGCAGACATTTGAAAGATGTGTCGCCGGTGCGAGACCGTGCGATCAGCTTAAAGTTATTCAGAGTCACCAAGTTGTACGATGACGAGCGCGAACCCGAAACCGATTGGTTTTGATCTAATAAAAGCACTCCTTCCATCTCTGGTCGGAGCTCTGTTTGCATGTATTAGCTCTAGAATTACCACAGTTATCCAAGTAATTGTGGGTACGATCTAAGGAACCATAACTGATTTAATGAGCCTTTCGCGGTTTCACCTTAATTCGGTATGTACTGAGACATGCATGGCTTAATCTTTGAGACAAGCATATGACTACTGGCAGGATCAACCAGGGAACTGTTCTTATTATTTTATCGACACGAAGCAGATAAAACAAATACAGACACAGTTTATTTTATAAGTTTGACTTATAAAGAAACGTGTGCGTAAGACGACGATATATAATATATATCGACGACTAATAAAAAGGAGGTGCATGATAGCGCGCCTAGACGACGGAAAAACCGGTCCGAGGCGCCACGCTCTTACATTTTAATATTAGTTGTCTAATAAAACAAAACGATATCATCATCTTAGACACATCTTTTGTTTTTTTTATACACAACCGATCGACTAGGCACCCAATTATCTCGATTATCGACGACGATCGTCGACTACGTCGAAAATTGGATGCCGCAAAATATCGTTCGGCGTTTATAAGACCTCGAAAAACATTCTCTCCGAACCCTTCGCTAGATAGAAATATATAAAGCGACAAGGAAACCTCGTACGAGAAACGTTTCGTGATTTTTTATTTTATTCTCGCTCGGAGAGCAGAGAGCTATCGCAAAATGTGTTGCTGTTTTATGAACGTTCCGATGAAAAACCGATACGTCCATAAAAATAATAATTCCAATCGCATATGAATCGTGGATCATCTTCTTCTAACGAAGCCGAATGTTCCCGCCGAATTCGCGATCTCGCAGTGATACCGTCGTCGTCGTCGTACGCTTCCCGATATATCGAAAAAAACCGACCAGGAAGAACAACGAAACGACGATACAAAATCGCGAGAGCGTTACGAATATATAATAACACGACGAAATACGCTTTTTATTTAGATAAATAAAAAAATACGGTTCGGATCTTATATATTAACATATAATATGTAATACCACCTTCGCTGATCAAAAGCCACTCGGTAAAAGTGTCACAGCGCCGGTCGACCCGACCCGTCGTATCCGTCTCTCGTATCGCCCCACGTAGAAGCGCACACGATTTAAGCGCGGGTCTCTCGCCAGCTATCGGAAATGTATGGGTGTTTTAGAACAGATCGTTTATACGGACGTTGCGCAAATTTTTCGTTTTTACGTCTGCCCGTTCTCGTTATTATCGGAATGTTCCGATGAATAAACTTTAGCTTTAGACAACGTGAACTTCTAAAGCAATAATTTTAACCTCTCGTGTTAATACGTCCTCAGGCCGTTTCTAGACTGCCGATCACGTTCTTTAAAAGTCGGAAAATTCCGATCCATAAAATTATGCTAGTAGAATGTAAAGATCCTTCATAGGATGGATACTGTCACATATCGATACGGCGATCGGAGTAAAACTGTTCTCACGTATTTCAGGACATTTTAGGTTGTTACGTCGGCCCGTTCGTTATTATCGGTATATACCTATGAATAAATGTTTTGCTTGTAGAACGTAAGATTCCAAAAGAATGATTCGCCGAAACGATGGTGCACCCTTACGATCGGATATTTGCCGCTTATTGGCCATTTTCTATAATTCATCCGTTAGATATCGTTTATCGACTACGGATAAGGTTTTCCGATATCAGAATGTTCCTAAGGATGATTCGAAAGTGATTTGAACGAAGAATTTGATAGAATGAATCCTTTATTTATCCATTGAGTACAGGGTACGGAGTGTCTGCGGGGTCAGCTAATATATTATATTTCTCTCTCGACGTAATGGTAACTCGAAGTCCGAACCGCGCTCATGAAGCTCGGTTTCAATCCAATCCATGTTGGTCGGTTCCTCGAGAGGAACGCCGTATCTTCGCGGTCGACCGCCTAATGAATCAGGTGGTAAAAGTCCAAGCCCAGCGCGGCAACGGCAGGCGCGTTCAACGTTTTAACTGCCAATTCTACGGTCATTCATCGGCCAACTGTAAAGCCACTCCGGCCTACGTCAAGTCCCAAAGACAGAAATTCCCCGCCGAAATGCACCAACTGTTGAGAACCATACACCGCAAATTACTCGGGATGCAAGTGCCGACCTACTCCAAAAACAACCAAACCCAAAAGACCAATTCCTCCCCCCACTCATGTACGGGGAACTCAAGATAACAGTCGTCTGGCTGGTCTGGATTCCACTAGAACACGAACCCGATCTCCATTGGCGAAATACTCTTCGGAACATATTCAGATGACCAAGGAGATTTTCAGGCCATTTTCAACGCCATCAACCACACAGCTATTGGAAGAATTACTATCGGCCGGGATAATAGATGAGTTGGAACTTGGGCTTATTGCTCCAAGCGAACCAACTCACTACTCCTCCAATCGACCGACAATAATTGACTTTTTTATCTATCAAAATTCGAATCAAGCCTCTGACCTGCAAGTACTCCAAGATATCGATTCTGACCACAGGCCTATCCTCCTCACCCACCATCAGCGATTTTCCACTGAGTTCCACTGTCCCCAAGCAAGGTCAACCTAGTAAACGAAAAAAAAAGTATCTTCTCTTTGACGATCCTCATTATATTAGGACGATAGTTCCATTCTAAATTCTTGATTAATTACAGTTCCTATTTGTTCATTTCGAGACGTTCCCGTGATTAATACTTATCGTGTAGAAATTAGCCACAATCCACAATTAGCCACAGTTAGGAAAAATAAATTAATTATCATATAGTCATAAACGTAATAAAAATGAATACACATATTTTCGAAGTCACTCCAGAAATACTTTACCTTATTTTTAAATAACAATCTCGGGCCGTACCATTTTTACAAAACTTATTCTATATACTTACTATATAACAGATTATAATGATATAATATAATTCAATACAATAACTACAATATATATATATATATCTGAAAATTCTGTTTTTATAAAATGTCAGCTACTGTTTAACATTTCATTTTTTAAAATGTATATCCAATTGTGGTTCTGAAAAGAACCGATTTTGCAGGTAAGTAGTATATTGAAACACACATAGGTATGTGAATTAATTTACTTAGAACTGGTATATTTGGTGACTGCTTTGGTACCTTCGCTAACGGCGTGCTTAGCCAACTCACCGGGTAACAATAACCTAACGGCGGTTTGGATTTCTCTGCTCGTGATCGTTGATCTCTTATTGTAATGGGCGAGACGCGACGCTTCGGCGGCTATCCTTTCGAATATATCGTTCACGAAAGAATTCATGATCGACATGGCCTTGCTGGAGATACCCGTATCGGGATGAACCTGCTTTAAAACTTTGTATATGTAAATCGCATAGCTTTCCTTCCTCCTGCGCTTCTTTTTCTTGTCGCTCTTAGAGATATTTTTCTGGGCTTTTCCGGCTTTCTTGGCCGCCTTACCGCTTGTCTTCGGTGGCATTTCGAAATAAAAATCCCGACGTCTCACGTACCTCAAAGAGTACTTAACTAAAAAAATGCCTTTAATTCTAGAACTTATAACATTCGAAGGAACACTTCTAAGCCCCGCCCATAGCCCGAGTTAGAGTCTGATTGGTCGCGTATGATATAACGAGTTTGGCTCGCGGACAAAATTCCAGGCCGATCTGTAAGAAATTTCCAGTACCGTTTTTGATTTAAAGGTGAGCAGTATCTAACAACGATCGAGATTAACATGTCCGGACGTGGTAAAGGCGGAAAAGTGAAGGGAAAGGCGAAGTCTCGTTCCAATCGTGCGGGATTACAATTTCCTGTCGGTCGTATTCACCGACTTCTAAGGAAAGGAAATTATGCCGAACGCGTAGGGGCCGGTGCTCCCGTTTACTTAGCTGCCGTAATGGAATATCTGGCGGCCGAAGTTCTCGAGTTGGCGGGTAACGCCGCTAGAGACAACAAGAAAACAAGGATTATCCCTAGGCATTTACAATTGGCCATCAGAAACGACGAGGAATTGAATAAACTGTTATCTGGCGTTACTATTGCCCAGGGCGGCGTCTTGCCTAACATTCAAGCAGTATTATTGCCTAAAAAGACAGACAGCAAAACCAAATAGATAACGCAAACCGTTTAAAGTTTTGCATACGCCCTTTAATATCGGTCCTTTTCAGGGCCAACAAAATCGTATAAAAAAGAAGTTAGAATACGCGTTCTTATTAAAGAATAAATATTAACTAGAAAATTTATAAATAATCTGATCTGTACTGAATATTCCTTTATTACTGTTTTAGAGTATCGATCGATCGGTTCCCTAATTAGTTACGGCTCTATCTAGAAAATAATCATTTAAGTAATAATAAGATAATAAATAAATTATATAAATATTCTTTCTTTTATAAAGTTATATTGTGGTTCTGAAAAGAACCGTTTTTTTTTCTATTAAAAAAATACGGTCTTGGACGAACGTATTTTTTAGGGAAGTCGTAGCACGTCCAGGAGTGTCGGGATATTTGTAATTTTCAACTCCGTGTCTTCTTGATCTGACGATGAAATGTGTCGCCTGTTTAATATATCGTCATACGTAGTAGAAATAGTTTTATTTCTTTTTCTTTGGTGATACTGGTTTTTTAGTTTTCGCACCTTCACCAGCGGCAACACGAACAGTTGAGGTCGTCGTCTTAGCACTTTTCGGTTTAGGCGCCTTGGGCTTTTTCGTAGGTCCGGCTTTATTAGATTTTTTCGCTTTGGAAGGCGATTTCGGGGATCTTGCGGCCGTGTTGCTTTTTGCTGCTTTCGAAGATGAACTATTAGCGGCGGCATTGGAAGCGGACGTAGTCGTGGCGGCGGTAGATTTCTTTCCTGTTTTCTTTTCGACGGCTTTTTTGGCAGAAGCTTTTTTCTCGGCCAAAGTTGCAGATTCACCTTTCTTACTTTTAGCTGTGGTTTTCTTAGTTGAGGCGGAGGCGGCGGTCGTCTTTTTTTCCGTTTTCTCTGAGGTTTTTTTGGCAGACGCTTTTTTACCACCGGCTGTCGTAGCTGTCGCGGCACCTCCTACTGGTTTTCGTTTATTTTTCTGTCCGGTTTTGGCAGTGGCCGTTTTTCTTTTCTTCGTACCTGCGGCTGTCGTACCTCCTGCTTTACGTGCCGAAGCCGCTAATTTAAATGATCCGGAAGCTCCTTTGCCCTTCGTTTGTACCAAAACACCCGAAGCGATCCACGTCTTTATATATTTCTTTATAAAGGGCGATAATTTGTCAGCATCCACTTTGTAATTGGCCGCTATGTATTTTTTAATAGCTCTGAAGGAAGTTCCGCCTTTCTCTTTCAATCCTTTAATTGCACTCGTTACCATATCAGCGATCGGAGGATGACTAACTTTCGATTTAGAACTCTTCGCCTTGCTCGAAGTGGATTTTTCTTTCTTCCCTCCTGCAGACGAACCTGCGCTACCGGCTGTAGCTGATGCGGCTCCCGTAGCCGACACCGAAGATGAATTCGACCCGGCCGGTGTGCCTGTTGACGATGCGTTAACAACGGCGGCGGAATTTCCTCCACTCCCTTGATTCGACGAAGGAGAAACCGCTTGTCCGCTAATATCGACGTCCGACATTCTGATATAATTTCTTAATTTTCTTATAAGAACGTTCTAATCACGATTCGTTTGACAAAGTTACGTACGTGCGTATGCTTCTCGTTCGCGTATTTTAACTGTCTGGCGGTCGCTCTCATTTAATGCGTACCCTATATGATATGAGCCGAACGGAGGACTGAACGGTCGAGCGCGAACGACGTTCCATATTCCGGCTTCGTCGAAACGTTCATCGAGCTTGGAACCGTTTACTTATTTCTCATATTAAATACATAAATCCTTTAGAATATCATACGATTTATGTTCGAGGCGTTAAAAGATAAAACGTAGTAGAAGTAGCAAACTTTACCAATAAATTTTACGTTGACTATCGTCTTAGAAGGAAGCACAAAATCAAGCGTTGCTCTCGATTCCGTCGAAACTACCAATTTACATTCGAGTTATAGACTTTCGGTTATAACTATGAAAATATATCTTTTCAAATCTACGTCCCCCGATATATCGTCTTTTGATATAAATGCAATTCCGTACAGATCTAATGCTATTATTGGAGAAACGAGACATATTATTCCTAATTGATGCGGTACAGATTGTTCGTTGTCCAAAACGAATCTATATCGAAACGTACCGTTGTCGAATTAACTGTAAGAAAACAATGACATGAAAATTAACCGATCCTATACTAATATACTTCTTATTTAACGGTTTCTTAACACCATCCGAACTCTGGGTTACAATCGAACGTATCGGGTGAGCAACGATATCGAGACGTCTATAAGAATATCGTGTCAAACCCTTCTGTATCGATACAATGCTCATATATATTATAGTATATTTTGCTTCTTTAGTTGAAATCTGTTTTCATAAATAGTTATCTAAAGTCAATAAATACATGGAACGCGATCTCCATACATACGTGCGTAGAACTACCGTACCTTCTTTGAAATCTTAAGGATTCTCCAAGCTCATCGACGCGAAGTTTATCTCGGAGTATTTTCTCTCTAAAGGAAAACTATATTAAAGCTTCAACGAAGATTCGGTATTCGATTGTTCACCATCATTTACATTCTTGTCATTAACCTAACATTTATTATGAAATCTTATTTTAAACTTTATCTATCTTTTTATATTACGATCGTCTATTATAATGCAGTATATTTGTTACTTTACAAGTAAATCTTAGATGAAAGGAGCAGATATTTAATAAAATTTAACGTCATCTTAGTCCATTTTCGAATAATAAATTTCTTTTTTTATGCTAGTAAATTTGTGGCTCTGAAAAGAACCGTTGTTTTCTTTAGTTGAATAGATACGTTGTTCTGTTTTAATTGGTCAGCATATATAATACTTTATTTAACCGCCAAATCCGTATAGGGTTCGTCCTTGGCGTTTGAGGGCGTATACTACATCCATGGCAGTAACGGTTTTCCTTTTGGCGTGTTCGGTATAAGTGACGGCGTCTCTGATAACGTTTTCCAAAAATACTTTTAATACACCTCTGGTTTCTTCATAAATTAGACCGGATATACGTTTAACTCCACCCCGCCTAGCCAATCTTCTGATGGCGGGTTTCGTAATACCTTGGATATTATCACGAAGCACTTTACGATGCCGCTTAGCGCCTCCTTTTCCCAAACCTTTACCACCTTTACCTCTGCCCGTCATGATTTATTCAATTTAGTATTAAAAGAAAGCAAATTTATAATCGAATTGTGCAGCGTACACCTCGAATACTACGGGTAACTATTTCAATTTCAAATCCTACCATGGGTTTTGTTGAGTTCGAATCGGGTCCCGCCCACAGATGCTAGCCGGACCAATCAGAATATCTTCACACATTATTAAAAAGGGAGATTTCTTTGACACCTTCGATCAGTTTCCAAAAGTTCGTTGGTGCTTGCGCTTGTAATTCTTCCTACACGTTTGAAGTCAGACCCGTTTAGACGATGGCTCGTACCAAGCAAACTGCTCGAAAATCAACCGGAGGTAAGGCTCCCAGAAAACAATTGGCTACTAAAGCAGCCAGGAAAAGCGCTCCCGCTACCGGTGGTGTTAAAAAACCGCATCGTTACAGACCCGGTACGGTCGCTCTAAGAGAAATCCGACGCTATCAGAAGAGTACCGAATTATTGATTAGGAAATTGCCTTTCCAACGATTGGTTCGCGAAATCGCTCAGGATTTCAAGACCGATTTACGTTTCCAAAGTTCGGCAGTGATGGCTTTGCAAGAAGCTAGCGAGGCCTATTTGGTTGGTCTCTTTGAAGACACCAATTTGTGTGCGATCCATGCTAAACGAGTAACTATCATGCCTAAGGACATTCAATTAGCCAGACGCATTAGAGGCGAACGTGCATAAATGCTACGGCTGTCCTATATTAAGGTCGTTTTTTGTATTTATATGAAAAAAAAAGGTTCTTCTCAGAACCACCAACTTCTATTAGAAAAAAGAGACATTGATATTTTTTCCGTTTATATGACGCTTTAGTTATAATATTTGTGAATTGAATTTAGAATATTATGCTCACAAATATATTGTGAATATTGAGGAATCCTTAGTAATAAGGTGTGAACACCTGCTGGATTGACTTGAAGTTTATATCACGATAAGAAAGGGGTATCACATATACTGTTATTATGTTACCGTAAAGGAATGAATATATAAAATAAAATATTTTTTTCTGGATATTTTAACATTTTTATGAACGATTACTATATTTTAATTTATTTGACTTCGTATATATCCTATCTTCTTAACAATAGTTTATTTCTTTTTTTCTTCTTTAAACATTTTGGGGCTCTGAAAAGAGCCGTTTTCCACCCTTCATATTATTATGATCACCTTCAAAATAATATATTTCGTTTACTTAGAACTGGTATATTTAGTGACAGCTTTGGTACCTTCGCTAACGGCATGCTTAGCCAATTCACCGGGTAACAATAACCTAACGGCGGTTTGGATTTCTCTGCTCGTGATGGTCGATCTTTTATTGTAATGGGCGAGGCGCGACGCTTCGGCGGCTATCCTTTCGAATATATCGTTCACGAAAGAATTCATAATCGACATGGCCTTGCTGGAAATACCCGTATCGGGATGAACCTGCTTTAAAACTTTGTATATGTAAATCGCGTAGCTTTCCTTCCTCCTACGCTTCTTTTTCTTATCGCTCTTAGAAATGTTTTTCTGGGCTTTTCCAGCCTTTTTTGCCGCTTTACCGCTTGTCTTCGGTGGCATTTTAAACGAATGAGATTCGCGACCTACCCATACAGCAAAAGATAAAAGACTAAACCGAAATATACCTATAGTCGTTTAATTATTTGATAAATGACGCTACACTTCTAAGCTCCGCCCATTCTTGGCGTTATGTCGTAGAAAGCTCTGATTGGTCGAGTAGGAAACGTACTAGTGTTTTGAGAAGTTGCCGAATAAAAGCTATTCGCTGGACAGTTCACTGCCAGTTGTTCATTCGTTGTCGAAAGGACGTGAGCGTTGTCGCCATTAGTTTTTCGGTTATTTTTAGTTTAAAAAAGTTAGCAATACAATGTCTGGACGTGGTAAGGGTGGAAAAGTGAAGGGAAAGGCGAAATCTCGTTCCAACCGAGCGGGATTACAATTTCCTGTTGGCCGTATTCACCGGCTTTTAAGGAAAGGAAATTATGCCGAACGCGTAGGGGCCGGTGCTCCCGTCTACTTAGCTGCCGTAATGGAATATTTGGCGGCCGAAGTTCTCGAGTTGGCAGGTAACGCCGCTAGAGACAACAAGAAAACAAGGATTATCCCTAGGCATTTACAATTGGCCATCAGAAATGACGAAGAACTGAACAAACTCCTCTCCGGTGTTACTATAGCCCAGGGCGGCGTTCTACCAAACATCCAGGCCGTATTGTTACCGAAAAAAACAGATAGTAAAACCAAATAAGTTACATGAGCCTTAGGGTTTTTGTGTCGTACAAAAACCTTTTAACTATCGGTCCTTTTCAGGACCACCAAAATAATAAAACAAAAAAAGAACTTAAAATTAAAACTCATATTATGACTTGCACTTACTAATTATTTAAAATATTCTAATAAACAGTTTAAGTACTTTAAAGATTGTTTTTTGGGTGTGTAAGATAAATTAAGAGACATTCCAATACCAATAATTATCGTTTTATTAAACAACAATTAAGTCGAAATAATATGAAGGATTTATTTCTAGCGGTTCTCCTTTAGTAAAATCGAACCGTATTATAACATCGCGCCTTGTATATAATCTATGTAATTAACGATGAATTTAAGGGGCGGTCTATTTATTAAGTATAGAGTTTTGGAATCCAAACCCTCAAATAATTAGGGCCAGTTATACTTAAATTATTATTTTAAATAAAATTATGATGATTGTAATGATTGAAAGATTATCCTTAAATCCTAATAGAGCTTCCGTTTTTTAAATATCGATAAATTTGTGGTTCTGAAAAGAACCGTTGTTTAATTTTTCTAAAATTAATTTTGAGGGTCACATTTCACGTTAGTTCGCGAATAAAATGTGACTTAACCTCCAAACCCGTATAATGTACGTCCTTGACGTTTCAAGGCGTATACTACATCCATTGCGGTAACGGTTTTTCTTTTGGCGTGTTCGGTATATGTAACGGCATCTCTGATGACGTTTTCCAAAAACACTTTTAAAACACCTCTGGTCTCTTCGTAAATCAGACCAGATATACGTTTTACGCCGCCTCGTCTAGCCAATCTTCTAATGGCGGGCTTCGTAATACCTTGGATATTATCACGAAGCACTTTACGATGCCGCTTGGCTCCTCCTTTTCCCAAACCTTTACCACCTTTACCTCTGCCGGTCATCTTTTATCGAACCTAATACAAAAAAAATAAATGATCTCGAATAAGTAGCGCGCTCACAACACGAGTGCTACGGACAACTGTTGTCGATTACATTCAATCAGCCCGGTTTTGTAGACTTAGGATTGAGTTCCGCCCACTGGCACAAAACGGACCAATCAGATTAGATAACATGTTATAAAAAGGACTCTCTGATTTTATGACCGAATCAGTCCGAAAGGGGTCGCCGTCGTTTGCGTTTGTTAATTTTTCTCATTACCTCTATTTTAAAAATATGGCTCGTACCAAGCAAACTGCGCGAAAATCAACAGGAGGTAAAGCTCCTAGGAAACAATTGGCTACCAAAGCGGCCAGGAAAAGCGCTCCAGCTACCGGTGGCGTTAAGAAACCACATCGCTACCGACCTGGGACGGTCGCTTTGCGGGAGATTCGTCGTTATCAAAAGAGCACCGAATTATTGATTAGGAAATTACCTTTTCAACGATTGGTTCGCGAAATCGCTCAAGATTTCAAGACCGATTTACGTTTTCAAAGTTCGGCGGTAATGGCTTTACAAGAGGCCAGCGAAGCTTATTTAGTTGGCCTTTTTGAGGATACTAATTTATGTGCGATACATGCAAAGCGAGTAACCATCATGCCCAAGGATATTCAGCTAGCCAGACGTATCAGAGGCGAACGTGCCTAAACTTTATTTTCTATCATTTATAATACTCTACTTATAGTCGTATTTTGCAACAAAAAAAAACGGTTCTTTTCAGAACCACCTAAATTTAATCAAAGAAAAAGAAGATAATTCAATTAATATTCTTTTATCGATATTTATATAAACCACTAAAAGAGTTATGGATTTTTATCTCAGAGTTATATTCGACTACATGTTAGTAATTAATAACAGTCGGTGTACTTATACGCATTGTTTTTAAAAACTAAAGAAAAAATAATGTAATCACTAATAACCAAAGAATAATAATATACTGTTGATAACAAAATTTGTATTTCAATATTGGATACTACAGCTGTATAATATATAAAATTAATTTTTTTAAGATTATTTCTTTTTT
>NW_027473112.1:0-32500 GCF_030347505.1 Rhynchophorus ferrugineus
GAAGCTACCATCCGTGGGTTTATGCCTGAACGCCTCTAAGGCCGTATCCTTTCTAGTCAAAGGTGGCAACGATAACTCTTGGAGTTCCGAGAGTCGAAAGGCTCAAAACAATGTGACTTTATTAGGCGATCGTCGGTTTCGGCCGCGGTCGTCGCACGAGCCCTAATTACCGCGTACGGTCACCGGTCGGCGGCGGGATCGATCCTTGCCACGTCCGACCTGACCGTTAGGCGGTCGATCATGGGTAGATACATTCGTTTCGATGTCGGAACTCGGAATTGTCTGTAGACGACTTACGTACCTGGCAGGGTGTTGTACTCGGTAGAGCAGTTTCCACGCTGCGATCTGTTGAGACTCAGCCTTTAGCTTGGGATTCGTCTTGTCGGTTATAATATACTCGATATATATTATATAGAGACGAGACCCCTGTATCACCTCACACACATGTACCCATAATAATATACGTATGTATATTAGATGTGAGGAAGTGTGTGTATATGTGTATAAATAACGAGGCGAATAGAGAGGATGTCAATCCTTTCTATTCGCCTTTTTATTTGTCTAAATTCGTTCTTGGGAACATTTTCCGTACATAAATATATCGCATTGATATACATCGACGATGCATTTATGTATGCCTGTATAAATAACAAAGGCGAATAGAGAGGATGTCAATCTTTTCTATTCGCCTTTTTATTTGTCTAAATTCGTTCTTGGGAACATTTTCCGTACATAAATATATCGCATTGATATACATCGACGACGCATTTATGTATGCATGTATAAATAACAAAGGCGAATAGAGAGGATGTCAATCTTTTCTATTCGCCTTTTTATTTGTCTAAATTCGTTCTTGGGAACATTTTCCGTACATAAATATATCGCATTGATATACATCGACGATGCATTTATGTATGCCTGTATAAATAACAAAGGCGAATAGAGAGGATGTCAATCTTTTCTATTCGCCTTTTTATTTGTCTAAATTCGTTCTTGGGAACATTTTCCGTACATAAATATATCGCATTGATATACATCGACGACGCATTTATGTATGCATATATAAATAACAAAGGCGAATAGAGAGGATGTCAATCTTTTCTATTCGCCTTTTTATTTGTCTAAATTCGTTCTTGGGAACATTTTCCGTACATAAATATATCGCATTGATATACATCGACGATGCATTTATGTATGCCTGTATAAATAACAAAGGCGAATAGAGAGGATGTCAATCTTTTCTATTCGCCTTTTTATTTGTCTAAATTCGTTCTTGGGAACATTTTCCGTACATAAATATATCGCATTGATATACATCGACGACGCATTTATGTATGCATGTATAAATAACAAAGGCGAATAGAGAGGATGTCAATCCTTTCTATTCGCCTTTTTATTTGTCTAAATTCGTTCTTGGGAACATTTTCCGTACATAAATATATCGCATTGATATACATCGATGATACATTTATGTATGCTTGTATAAATAACAAAGGCGAATAGAGAGGATGTCAATCCTTTCTATTCGCCTTTTTATTTGTCTAAATTCGTTCTTGGGAACATTTTCCGTACATAAATATATCGCATTGATATACATCGACGACGCATTTATGTATGCATGTATAAATAACAAAGGCGAATAGAGAGGATGTCAATCCTTTCTATTCGCCTTTTTATTTGTCTAAATTCGTTCTTGGGAACATTTTCCGTACATAAATATATCGCATTGATATACATCGATGATACATTTATGTATGCTTGTATAAATAACAAAGGCGAATAGAGAGGATGTCAATCCTTTCTATTCGCCTTTTTATTTGTCTAAATTCGTTCTTGGGAACATTTTCCGTACATAAATATATCGCATTGATATACATCGATGATACATTTATGTATGCTTGTATAAATAACAAAGGCGAATAGAGAGGATGTCAATCTTTTCTATTCGCCTTTTTATTTGTCTAAATTCGTTCTTGGGAACATTTTCCGTACATAAATATATCGCATTGATATACATCGACGACGCATTTATGTATGCATGTATAAATAACAAAGGCGAATAGAGAGGATGTCAATCTTTTCTATTCGCCTTTTTATTTGTCTAAATTCGTTCTTGGGAACATTTTCCGTACATAAATATATCGCATTGATATACATCGACGATGCATTTATGTATGCCTGTATAAATAACAAAGGCGAATAGAGAGGATGTCAATCTTTTCTATTCGCCTTTTTATTTGTCTAAATTCGTTCTTGGGAACATTTTCCGTACATAAATATATCGCATTGATATACATCGACGACGCATTTATGTATGCATGTATAAATAACAAAGGCGAATAGAGAGGATGTCAATCCTTTCTATTCGCCTTTTTATTTGTCTAAATTCGTTCTTGGGAACATTTTCCGTACATAAATATATCGCATTGATATACATCGATGATACATTTATGTATGCTTGTATAAATAACAAAGGCGAATAGAGAGGATGTCAATCCTTTCTATTCGCCTTTTTATTTGTCTAAATTCGTTCTTGGGAACATTTTCCGTACATAAATATATCGCATTGATATACATCGATGATACATTTATGTATGCTTGTATAAATAACAAAGGCGAATAGAGAGGATGTCAATCTTTTCTATTCGCCTTTTTATTTGTCTAAATTCGTTCTTGGGAACATTTTCCGTACAAAAATATATCGCATTGATATACATCGACGATGCATTTATGTATGCCTGTATAAATAACAAAGGCGAATAGAGAGGATGTCAATATTTTCTATTCGCCTTTTTATTTGTCTAAATTCGTTCTTGGGAACATTTTCCGTACATAAATATATCGCATTGATATACATCGACGATGCATTTATGTATGCCTGTATAAATAACAAAGGCGAATAGAGAGGATGTCAATCTTTTCTATTCGCCTTTTTATTTGTCTAAATTCGTTCTTGGGAACATTTTCCGTACATAAGTATATTGCATATAATATGCGTATGTATATAAAGACAAATACAAGGGATGTAAATCTCTTTTATTTTGCTAAATTCGTTTTACAGAACGTTGTGTAAACTTAAGGATATCATTCATCTTAACCGATAAGCACCTAGCCTATACTCTTTTTGTATTCTATTATCATGTTTGGAAACATTTTCTTACGATTTCCAGAATTAAATTCACTATTTTAATTCGGAACATTGTCTTAAATGTACGTTCAGTTCGAAGACGAACCACAAGATACGTTTATAAGTTATACCTTATGAGACTATTAAATATACAGTTTTCAGACCTAATGCGATGAACTATCAAAAAACAATTAAAAAACATCGCCCCGTGCGGAAATTGAATTGGAGACTAATTCCATTCATCTGAATTCGATCATTACCCGCATTGTACTTCTAG
The DNA here is from genome assembly GCF_030347505.1 of Rhynchophorus ferrugineus. Lineage (NCBI taxonomy): Eukaryota > Metazoa > Arthropoda > Insecta > Coleoptera > Curculionidae > Rhynchophorus > Rhynchophorus ferrugineus. The sequence goes on from NW_027473112.1 coordinate 3,405, forward strand.
AGCCCGTTCGGTCCGATGGCGAATAAAATCCGCGTTTCAGTATATCATATGCGGTTAAACGGTGAGGCCAGTTACAACTGCATTAAAACCTCCGATGTATACCTGAATATAGCGGGAGGACGCCCGCATAATTTGACGAACCTTCAAGTGCACCTACTTATGAGGGACCATATAATACCAATTCGACATGACGAGAATTCAGAGCCAAATCGATATCACATGGCAACTATATTTGGTTCTAATGAAATGAAGGATCAACGAACATGAAGACATGCTCATCAATCACAGATACATGGAATTCTGTATCGTCGCAACCGATAATACGTACAACCTTCGATTGGAATGAATTAATCAAAAAAATTGGACGAAAATAGTTTAGACATTCAGAAAACTGACAATTAGGTAAAACTGTAAAACCTGCTTTAAATAGAAACCACATTAATCAAAAAAGGTCATGCATTGTAATACGATTAGTTACGAAAGTAGCCTAACCTTTGGACCATTTTGAATTTTAACTTATCGAGATATCGTTCGCGGGTAAACGGCGGGACTAACTACCACCGCCTTGACAACCGCAGCCTATGCCCGAACAAATCAGGAAGGCGCGTGCATGGATTAACGAGATTCCCACTGTCCTTATCTAAAATTTTACGCAATACTGCCGCGACGGAACCGAACAGGCGCTCGGAGACCCGTACGTGAACCGTCCCCGATACTTACGCAGGAAAGACCAGCTCGGAGCTTTAACAAGCACCAGAGCCATAGACAGATAGTCTACATTTCAAAATGTCCATATACTTACGCAGGAAAGACCAGCTCAGCAGATCGCGTTCGGATCCGTTCAGAGAAGGATCGAGATGCCGAGCGCGGGTAAACGGCGGGACTAACTACCACCGCCTTGACAACCGCAGCCTATGCCCGAACATATCAGGAAGGCGCGTGCATGGATTAACGAGATTCCCACTGTCCTTATCTAAAATTTTACGCAATACTGCCGCGACGGAACCGAACAGGCGCTCGGAGACCCGTACGTGAACCGTTCCCGATACTTACGCAGGAAAGACCAGCTCGGAGCTTTAACAAGCACCAGAGCCATAGACAGATAGTCTACATTTCAAAATGTCCATATACTTACGCAGGAAAGACCAGCTCAGCAGATCGCGTTCGGATCCGTTCAGAGAAGGATCGAGATGCCGAGCGCGGGTAAACGGCGGGACTAACTACCACCAACTTGACAACCGCAGCCTATGCCCGAACATATCAGGAAGGCGCGTGCATGGATTAACGAGATTCCCACTGTCCTTATCTAAAATTTTACGCAATACGGCCGCGACGGAACCGAACAGGCGCTCGGAGACCCGTACGTGAACCGTCCCCGATACTTACGCAGGAAAGACCAGCTCGGAGCTTTAACAAGCACCAGAGCCATAGACAGATAGTCTACATTTCAAAATGTCCATATACTTACGCAGGAAAGACCAGCTCAGACCTTTAACAAGCACCAGAGCCATAGACTCATGGTCTACATTTCAAAATGTCCCTAACTAAGATCGCGTTCGGATCCGTTCAGAGAAGGATCGAGATGCCGAGCGCGGGTAAACGGCGGGACTAACTACCACCACCTTGACAACCGCAGCCTATGCCCGAACATATCAGGAAGGCGCGTGCATGGATTAACGAGATTCCCACTGTCCTTATCTAAAATTTTACGCAATACGGCCGCGACGGAACCGAACAGGCGCTCGGAGACCCGTACGTGAACCGTCCCCGATACTTACGCAGGAAAGACCAGCTCGGAGCTTTAACAAGCACCAGAGCCATAGACAGATAGTCTACATTTCAAAATGTCCATATACTTACGCAGGAAAGACCAGCTCAGCAGATCGCGTTCGGATCCGTTCAGAGAAGGATCGAGATGCCGAGCGCGGGTAAACGGCGGGACTAACTACCACCACCTTGACAACCGCAGCCTATGCCCGAACATATCAGGAAGGCGCGTGCATGGATTAACGAGATTCCCACTGTCCTTATCTAAAATTTTACGCAATACGGCCGCGACGGAACCGAACAGGCGCTCGGAGACCCGTACGTGAACCGTCCCCGATACTTACGCAGGAAAGACCAGCTCGGAGCTTTAACAAGCACCAGAGCCATAGACAGATAGTCTACATTTCAAAATGTCCATATACTTACGCAGGAAAGACCAGCTCAGCAGATCGCGTTCGGATCCGTTCAGAGAAGGATCGAGATGCCGAGCGCGGGTAAACGGCGGGACTAACTACCACCACCTTGACAACCGCAGCCTATGCCCGAACATATCAGGAAGGCGCGTGCATGGATTAACGAGATTCCCACTGTCCTTATCTAAAATTTTACGCAATACGGCCGCGACGGAACCGAACAGGCGCTCGGAGACCCGTACGTGAACCGTCCCCGATACTTACGCAGGAAAGACCAGCTCGGAGCTTTAACAAGCACCAGAGCCATAGACAGATAGTCTACATTTCAAAATGTCCATATACTTACGCAGGAAAGACCAGCTCAGACCTTTAACAAGCACCAGAGCCATAGACTCATGGTCTACATTTCAAAATGTCCCTAACTAAGATCGCGTTCGGATCCGTTCAGAGAAGGATCGAGATGCCGAGCGCGGGTAAACGGCGGGACTAACTACCACCACCTTGACAACCGCAGCCTATGCCCGAACATATCAGGAAGGCGCGTGCATGGATTAACGAGATTCCCACTGTCCTTATCTAAAATTTTACGTAATACGGCCGCGACGGAACCGAACAGGCGCTCGGAGACCCGTACGTGAACCGTCCCCGATACTTACGCAGGAAAGACCAGCTCGGAGCTTTAACAAGCACCAGAGCCATAGACAGATAGTCTACATTTCAAAATGTCCATATACTTACGCAGGAAAGACCAGCTCAGACCTTTAACAAGCACCTGAGCCATAGACTCATGGTCTACATTTCAAAATGTCCCTAACTAAGATCGCGTTCGGATCCGTTCAGAGAAGGATCGAGATGCCGAGCGCGGGTAAACGGCGGGACTAACTACCACCACCTTGACAACCGCAGCCTATGCCCGAACATATCAGGAAGGCGCGTGCATGGATTAACGAGATTCCCACTGTCCTTATCTAAAATTTTACGCAATACGGCCGCGACGGAACCGAACAGGCGCTCGGAGACCCGTACGTGAACCGTCCCCGATACTTACGCAGGAAAGACCAGCTCGGAGCTTTAACAAGCACCAGAGCCATAGACAGATAGTCTACATTTCAAAATGTCCATATACTTACGTAGGAAAGACCAGCTCAGACCTTTAACAAGCACCAGAGCCATAGACTCATGGTCTACAATTCAAAATGTCCCTAACTAAGATCGCGTTCGGATCCGTTCAGAGAAGGATCGAGATGCCGAGCGCGGGTAAACGGCGGGACTAACTACCACCACCTTGACAACCGCAGCCTATGCCCGAACATATCAGGAAGGCGCGTGCATGGATTAACGAGATTCCCACTGTCCTTATCTAAAATTTTACGCAATACTGCCGCGACGGAACCGAACAGGCGCTCGGAGACCCGTACGTGAACCGTTCCCGATACTTACGCAGGAAAGACCAGCTCGGAGCTTTAACAAGCACCAGAGCCATAGACAGATAGTCTACATTTCAAAATGTCCATATACTTACGCAGGAAAGACCAGCTCAGACCTTTAACAAGCACCAGAGCCATAGACTCATGGTCTACATTTCAAAATGTCCCTAACTAAGATCGCGTTCGGATCCGTTCAGAGAAGGATCGAGATGCCGAGCGCGGGTAAACGGCGGGACTAACTACCACCACCTTGACAACCGCAGCCTATGCCCGAACATATCAGGAAGGCGCGTGCATGGATTAACGAGATTCCCACTGTCCTTATCTAAAATTTTACGCAATACGGCCGCGACGGAACCGAACAGGCGCTCGGAGACCCGTACGTGAACCGTCCCCGATACTTACGCAGGAAAGACCAGCTCGGAGCTTTAACAAGCACCAGAGCCATAGACAGATAGTCTACATTTCAAAATGTCCATATACTTACGTAGGAAAGACCAGCTCAGACCTTTAACAAGCACCAGAGCCATAGACTCATGGTCTACAATTCAAAATGTCCCTAACTAAGATCGCGTTCGGATCCGTTCAGAGAAGGATCGAGATGCCGAGCGCGGGTAAACGGCGGGACTAACTACCACCACCTTGACAACCGCAGCCTATGCCCGAACATATCAGGAAGGCGCGTGCATGGATTAACGAGATTCCCACTGTCCTTATCTAAAATTTTACGCAATACGGCCGCGACGGAACCGAACAGGCGCTCGGAGACCCGTACGTGAACCGTCCCCGATACTTACGCAGGAAAGACCAGCTCGGAGCTTTAACAAGCACCAGAGCCATAGACAGATAGTCTACATTTCAAAATGTCCATATACTTACGTAGGAAAGACCAGCTCAGACCTTTAACAAGCACCAGAGCCATAGACTCATGGTCTACAATTCAAAATGTCCCTAACTAAGATCGCGTTCGGATCCGTTCAGAGAAGGATCGAGATGCCGAGCGCGGGTAAACGGCGGGACTAACTACCACCACCTTGACAACCGCAGCCTATGCCCGAACATATCAGGAAGGCGCGTGCATGGATTAACGAGATTCCCACTGTCCTTATCTAAAATTTTACGTAATACGGCCGCGACGGAACCGAACAGGCGCTCGGAGACCCGTACGTGAACCGTCCCCGATACTTACGCAGGAAAGACCAGCTCGGAGCTTTAACAAGCACCAGAGCCATAGACAGATAGTCTACATTTCAAAATGTCCATATACTTACGCAGGAAAGACCAGCTCAGCAGATCGCGTTCGGATCCGTTCAGAGAAGGATCGAGATGCCGAGCGCGGGTAAACGGCGGGACTAACTACCACCAACTTGACAACCGCAGCCTATGCCCGAACATATCAGGAAGGCGCGTGCATGGATTAACGAGATTCCCACTGTCCTTATCTAAAATTTTACGCAATACGGCCGCGACGGAACCGAACAGGCGCTCGGAGACCCGTACGTGAACCGTCCCCGATACTTACGCAGGAAAGACCAGCTCGGAGCTTTAACAAGCACCAGAGCCATAGACAGATAGTCTACATTTCAAAATGTCCATATACTTACGCAGGAAAGACCAGCTCAGACCTTTAACAAGCACCAGAGCCATAGACTCATGGTCTACATTTCAAAATGTCCCTAACTAAGATCGCGTTCGGATCCGTTCAGAGAAGGATCGAGATGCCGAGCGCGGGTAAACGGCGGGACTAACTACCACCACCTTGACAACCGCAGCCTATGCCCGAACATATCAGGAAGGCGCGTGCATGGATTAACGAGATTCCCACTGTCCTTATCTAAAATTTTACGCAATACGGCCGCGACGGAACCGAACAGGCGCTCGGAGACCCGTACGTGAACCGTCCCCGATACTTACGCAGGAAAGACCAGCTCGGAGCTTTAACAAGCACCAGAGCCATAGACAGATAGTCTACATTTCAAAATGTCCATATACTTACGCAGGAAAGACCAGCTCAGCAGATCGCGTTCGGATCCGTTCAGAGAAGGATCGAGATGCCGAGCGCGGGTAAACGGCGGGACTAACTACCACCACCTTGACAACCGCAGCCTATGCCCGAACATATCAGGAAGGCGCGTGCATGGATTAACGAGATTCCCACTGTCCTTATCTAAAATTTTACGCAATACGGCCGCGACGGAACCGAACAGGCGCTCGGAGACCCGTACGTGAACCGTCCCCGATACTTACGCAGGAAAGACCAGCTCGGAGCTTTAACAAGCACCAGAGCCATAGACAGATAGTCTACATTTCAAAATGTCCATATACTTACGTAGGAAAGACCAGCTCAGACCTTTAACAAGCACCAGAGCCATAGACTCATGGTCTACAATTCAAAATGTCCCTAACTAAGATCGCGTTCGGATCCGTTCAGAGAAGGATCGAGATGCCGAGCGCGGGTAAACGGCGGGACTAACTACCACCACCTTGACAACCGCAGCCTATGCCCGAACATATCAGGAAGGCGCGTGCATGGATTAACGAGATTCCCACTGTCCTTATCTAAAATTTTACGCAATACGGCCGCGACGGAACCGAACAGGCGCTCGGAGACCCGTACGTGAACCGTCCCCGATACTTACGCAGGAAAGACCAGCTCGGAGCTTTAACAAGCACCAGAGCCATAGACAGATAGTCTACATTTCAAAATGTCCATATACTTACGCAGGAAAGACCAGCTCAGCAGATCGCGTTCGGATCCGTTCAGAGAAGGATCGAGATGCCGAGCGCGGGTAAACGGCGGGACTAACTACCACCACCTTGACAACCGCAGCCTATGCCCGAACATATCAGGAAGGCGCGTGCATGGATTAACGAGATTCCCACTGTCCTTATCTAAAATTTTACGCAATACGGCCGCGACGGAACCGAACAGGCGCTCGGAGACCCGTACGTGAACCGTCCCCGATACTTACGCAGGAAAGACCAGCTCGGAGCTTTAACAAGCACCAGAGCCATAGACAGATAGTCTACATTTCAAAATGTCCATATACTTACGCAGGAAAGACCAGCTCAGACCTTTAACAAGCACCAGAGCCATAGACTCATGGTCTACATTTCAAAATGTCCCTAACTAAGATCGCGTTCGGATCCGTTCAGAGAAGGATCGAGATGCCGAGCGCGGGTAAACGGCGGGACTAACTACCACCACCTTGACAACCGCAGCCTATGCCCGAACATATCAGGAAGGCGCGTGCATGGATTAACGAGATTCCCACTGTCCTTATCTAAAATTTTACGTAATACGGCCGCGACGGAACCGAACAGGCGCTCGGAGACCCGTACGTGAACCGTCCCCGATACTTACGCAGGAAAGACCAGCTCGGAGCTTTAACAAGCACCAGAGCCATAGACAGATAGTCTACATTTCAAAATGTCCATATACTTACGCAGGAAAGACCAGCTCAGACCTTTAACAAGCACCAGAGCCATAGACTCATGGTCTACATTTCAAAATGTCCCTAACTAAGATCGCGTTCGGATCCGTTCAGAGAAGGATCGAGATGCCGAGCGCGGGTAAACGGCGGGACTAACTACCACCACCTTGACAACCGCAGCCTATGCCCGAACATATCAGGAAGGCGCGTGCATGGATTAACGAGATTCCCACTGTCCTTATCTAAAATTTTACGCAATACGGCCGCGACGGAACCGAACAGGCGCTCGGAGACCCGTACGTGAACCGTCCCCGATACTTACGCAGGAAAGACCAGCTCGGAGCTTTAACAAGCACCAGAGCCATAGACAGATAGTCTACATTTCAAAATGTCCATATACTTACGTAGGAAAGACCAGCTCAGACCTTTAACAAGCACCAGAGCCATAGACTCATGGTCTACAATTCAAAATGTCCCTAACTAAGATCGCGTTCGGATCCGTTCAGAGAAGGATCGAGATGCCGAGCGCGGGTAAACGGCGGGACTAACTACCACCACCTTGACAACCGCAGCCTATGCCCGAACATATCAGGAAGGCGCGTGCATGGATTAACGAGATTCCCACTGTCCTTATCTAAAATTTTACGCAATACTGCCGCGACGGAACCGAACAGGCGCTCGGAGACCCGTACGTGAACCGTTCCCGATACTTACGCAGGAAAGACCAGCTCGGAGCTTTAACAAGCACCAGAGCCATAGACAGATAGTCTACATTTCAAAATGTCCATATACTTACGCAGGAAAGACCAGCTCAGACCTTTAACAAGCACCAGAGCCATAGACTCATGGTCTACATTTCAAAATGTCCCTAACTAAGATCGCGTTCGGATCCGTTCAGAGAAGGATCGAGATGCCGAGCGCGGGTAAACGGCGGGACTAACTACCACCACCTTGACAACCGCAGCCTATGCCCGAACATATCAGGAAGGCGCGTGCATGGATTAACGAGATTCCCACTGTCCTTATCTAAAATTTTACGCAATACGGCCGCGACGGAACCGAACAGGCGCTCGGAGACCCGTACGTGAACCGTCCCCGATACTTACGCAGGAAAGACCAGCTCGGAGCTTTAACAAGCACCAGAGCCATAGACAGATAGTCTACATTTCAAAATGTCCATATACTTACGTAGGAAAGACCAGCTCAGACCTTTAACAAGCACCAGAGCCATAGACTCATGGTCTACAATTCAAAATGTCCCTAACTAAGATCGCGTTCGGATCCGTTCAGAGAAGGATCGAGATGCCGAGCGCGGGTAAACGGCGGGACTAACTACCACCACCTTGACAACCGCAGCCTATGCCCGAACATATCAGGAAGGCGCGTGCATGGATTAACGAGATTCCCACTGTCCTTATCTAAAATTTTACGCAATACTGCCACGACGGAACCGAACAGGCGCTCGGAGACCCGTACGTGAACCGTTCCCGATACTTACGCAGGAAAGACCAGCTCGGAGCTTTAACAAGCACCAGAGCCATAGACAGATAGTCTACATTTCAAAATGTCCATATACTTACGCAGGAAAGACCAGCTCAGACCTTTAACAAGCACCAGAGCCATAGACTCATGGTCTACATTTCAAAATGTCCCTAACTAAGATCGCGTTCGGATCCGTTCAGAGAAGGATCGAGATGCCGAGCGCGGGTAAACGGCGGGACTAACTACCACCACCTTGACAACCGCAGCCTATGCCCGAACATATCAGGAAGGCGCGTGCATGGATTAACGAGATTCCCACTGTCCTTATCTAAAATTTTACGTAATACGGCCGCGACGGAACCGAACAGGCGCTCGGAGACCCGTACGTGAACCGTCCCCGATACTTACGCAGGAAAGACCAGCTCGGAGCTTTAACAAGCACCAGAGCCATAGACAGATAGTCTACATTTCAAAATGTCCATATACTTACGCAGGAAAGACCAGCTCAGACCTTTAACAAGCACCAGAGCCATAGACTCATGGTCTACATTTCAAAATGTCCCTAACTAAGATCGCGTTCGGATCCGTTCAGAGAAGGATCGAGATGCCGAGCGCGGGTAAACGGCGGGACTAACTACCACCACCTTGACAACCGCAGCCTATGCCCGAACATATCAGGAAGGCGCGTGCATGGATTAACGAGATTCCCACTGTCCTTATCTAAAATTTTACGCAATACTGCCGCGACGGAACCGAACAGGCGCTCGGAGACCCGTACGTGAACCGTCCCCGATACTTACGCAGGAAAGACCAGCTCGGAGCTTTAACAAGCACCAGAGCCATAGACAGATAGTCTACATTTCAAAATGTCCATATACTTACGCAGGAAAGACCAGCTCAGACCTTTAACAAGCACCAGAGCCATAGACTCATGGTCTACATTTCAAAATGTCCCTAACTAAGATCGCGTTCGGATCCGTTCAGAGAAGGATCGAGATGCCGAGCGCGGGTAAACGGCGGGACTAACTACCACCACCTTGACAACCGCAGCCTATGCCCGAACATATCAGGAAGGCGCGTGCATGGATTAACGAGATTCCCACTGTCCTTATCTAAAATTTTACGCAATACGGCCGCGACGGAACCGAACAGGCGCTCGGAGACCCGTACGTGAACCGTCCCCGATACTTACGCAGGAAAGACCAGCTCGGAGCTTTAACAAGCACCAGAGCCATAGACAGATAGTCTACATTTCAAAATGTCCATATACTTACGCAGGAAAGACCAGCTCAGACCTTTAACAAGCACCAGAGCCATAGACTCATGGTCTACAATTCAAAATGTCCCTAACTAAGATCGCGTTCGGATCCGTTCAGAGAAGGATCGAGATGCCGAGCGCGGGTAAACGGCGGGACTAACTACCACCACCTTGACAACCGCAGCCTATGCCCGAACATATCAGGAAGGCGCGTGCATGGATTAACGAGATTCCCACTGTCCTTATCTAAAATTTTACGCAATACTGCCGCGACGGAACCGAACAGGCGCTCGGAGACCCGTACGTGAACCGTTCCCGATACTTACGCAGGAAAGACCAGCTCGGAGCTTTAACAAGCACCAGAGCCATAGACAGATAGTCTACATTTCAAAATGTCCATATACTTACGCAGGAAAGACCAGCTCAGACCTTTAACAAGCACCAGAGCCATAGACTCATGGTCTACATTTCAAAATGTCCCTAACTAAGATCGCGTTCGGATCCGTTCAGAGAAGGATCGAGATGCCGAGCGCGGGTAAACGGCGGGACTAACTACCACCACCTTGACAACCGCAGCCTATGCCCGAACATATCAGGAAGGCGCGTGCATGGATTAACGAGATTCCCACTGTCCTTATCTAAAATTTTACGTAATACGGCCGCGACGGAACCGAACAGGCGCTCGGAGACCCGTACGTGAACCGTCCCCGATACTTACGCAGGAAAGACCAGCTCGGAGCTTTAACAAGCACCAGAGCCATAGACAGATAGTCTACATTTCAAAATGTCCATATACTTACGCAGGAAAGACCAGCTCAGACCTTTAACAAGCACCTGAGCCATAGACTCATGGTCTACATTTCAAAATGTCCCTAACTAAGATCGCGTTCGGATCCGTTCAGAGAAGGATCGAGATGCCGAGCGCGGGTAAACGGCGGGACTAACTACCACCACCTTGACAACCGCAGCCTATGCCCGAACATATCAGGAAGGCGCGTGCATGGATTAACGAGATTCCCACTGTCCTTATCTAAAATTTTACGCAATACTGCCGCGACGGAACCGAACAGGCGCTCGGAGACCCGTACGTGAACCGTCCCCGATACTTACGCAGGAAAGACCAGCTCGGAGCTTTAACAAGCACCAGAGCCATAGACAGATAGTCTACATTTCAAAATGTCCATATACTTACGCAGGAAAGACCAGCTCAGCAGATCGCGTTCGGATCCGTTCAGAGAAGGATCGAGATGCCGAGCGCGGGTAAACGGCGGGACTAACTACCACCACCTTGACAACCGCAGCCTATGCCCGAACATATCAGGAAGGCGCGTGCATGGATTAACGAGATTCCCACTGTCCTTATCTAAAATTTTACGCAATACTGCCGCGACGGAACCGAACAGGCGCTCGGAGACCCGTACGTGAACCGTCCCCGATACTTACGCAGGAAAGACCAGCTCGGAGTTTTAACAAGCACCAGAGCCATAGACAGATAGTCTACATTTCAAAATGTCCATATACTTACGCAGGAAAGACCAGCTCAGCAGATCGCGTTCGCATCCGTTCAGAGAAGGATCGAGATGCCGAGCGCGGGTAAACGGCGGGACTAACTACCACCGCCTTGACAACCGCAGCCTATGCCCGAACATATCAGGAAGGCGCGTGCATGGATTAACGAGATTCCTACTGCCCCCCTAACTTCTCTCCGCTTGGGGAGTAGGACTTGCTAGGACTACTGTTTCAGCGATAGTCCTAATCATAGAGAAAGACAAATAATGCTCATCTTGTAGTGTGGAAAATTGGCAAACTCATAGTAGCAATGGTCCCAGGGTGCTTTGTCCATTCCACCACTCGGACACGGCCAGTTCCGTCAACTCTGCCAAGACTCCCTAACCTAAAACATTAAAAATCATAACTAGACTATTGATATTCCGATGGGAGGATGATTGGCATTAGGAATGATTGAACAATATGAAACACAATCACGAAGTTACTGCACCGTCCTACGGGGTCGCTATCTCAATAGACCTCATACCTTGCAAATCAAACATATAAGTCATCTAACTAATAAACTTCGAGCAGATAAGTCTAATATAAACAAATGTAGTATTCAACATATCCGAAAGTACTTAAGCAAAGGTAGAATCCTGGCCTGTTGGCGTTCGGTCATCAAGTGCAGAGGAACCGCAGGTTGATGCGGATAGCTTCGGACATGTGATTTCCAGATTGATCACGGTCGGCTCTACCAGTTCTGTCAGGGGAACTGGACACGGATAACCTAAAAAATACAAAAAATGTAAATACACCGCTGGTATCTTAATTGGAAGGTGACTAGCAACAAAATAAAATGAAATAAAAGTGGTTAAACAATATCAAAACATATCTACGGCGTCAAATTCACCCTGAAATAATACGAAATATTCATACAAAAGTACAATCTAGTGACACAGATGGTGTCCGACATAACCTCCAAGTGGTGCGAGGGGGTAAAACAAACAAGTCACAGGTCGACAAATCACATAAGATCGGTCTAATCCATAAGAAAACCTAAAAACACAACAATAACAAAATAAAATAAACAAAACGTTTAAACAGAACGAAGACATAACCTCCAATGCGTGTACGTCAATTCTAATGAATGAGAGACGAAAACAATATCCAACGACATAAAGTAGAGAAAGAAATCAGGCGGCGCGCGCCATCTAGCGAGAACCAAGACAATCAAAGAATAGGATTTTCAAATATAGAGAAGCGTAAAATTGTCAAGAATATCATTAAAAATCTTTGAAAATTGTATTATATTATATTCTATTCTATTCTAAATTAATGATATAAATAGAATATGATATAAAATATCCTTAGCTAAGCATCAGAATTCACCCACAGTCGAAACAAAGGAAGAGATATATTCACATCAAGGAAGGCTCTTCGAAACAATCTAACCTAAATTGCAATAACAACAATAAGTAACCTATGATAAATCACTAGATTAACAAACATATACATACATAAACGGCACTCTCACCTAGATTTCAAACTTACTCAAAAATGCTAATTATATAAGGCAATACAGGTCATCACGGATAATCCTCAAAGGAAGTGCACATCCGAGAGGATGTCAAGGGGCAAGTCAGTAACTGTGTATAACCGCAGCAACTCGGAATAAGCGAAAGATTGTTGCATGGAATATATAAACATCTTCAAACTAACATCCGGTCAAATCTCTCAATGTCATTTAGTTGCTCACTAAAAGCAACAATATCATTCAATTACCTTAAAGGTAACCATACGAAGTAACTAATTGGTACCCTATAGTCAATAAATAGACACTTACTGTATAAACTACCCTAATGAAAAGAAATACATGGGTTGACTGTCATGCATGGCCTTCCTACGGAGACAGTCATCGTACCAATGCATCCAAGTGGGGTGTTGGTCCAACAGTAAGGACATGATCATTAAACTAAAAATTCACAATATAGAATTAGTAGGTAGTGAATCGGATCGACAATTATAAATAATAAACGCATATATAGCTGGAGACCACCAAATCCAGTCGCAACAATAAATGACAGTCTATCATAACTCGTCGCACAATTATGTTCCATAGTAATCTCCAAACGATGACACGGCACTAATAGTCGGTCCGAAACGATAAATTAAAGCAACTTTCATCTCATTTTCAATTGATCACATCAAATTCTAAGAACAAATAACATAACCTCATAAATACAGCTGACATGTACCGGTTCGATATACAGAAATCCTAATCTTTGCAAATCCGATCATAACAATTAGGAAATAATTAATGAAATGAATGAGAAATTAGAAAGATACGATATCGATACAATAAAATGGATATTGTTCAATACTCTCATTAAGAAGAGACTGCATGCACGAAGATTCAGAGAAAGGTATTGTCAAAAGTATTGCGATCTATAAAATATCGTCGTAACTCTGTCGTATATCACAAAACCTCTCAAAATTAAAACTTATGCCTGTTATTTTACTACTTAAGCTAAAATAATAAAATTCTCTTTTTCAGCTGTCTTGGTGGTCCTGAAAAGGACCGATATTTGATGATAAAATAGGTTACATTCGTTTTATTTAGTTTTGCTATCTGTCTTTTTAGGTAACAATACAGCTTGGATATTTGGCAGAACGCCGCCCTGGGCTATAGTAACTCCGGATAGGAGTTTGTTCAATTCTTCGTCGTTTCTGATGGCCAATTGCAAATGCCTAGGGATAATCCTGGTTTTCTTGTTATCTCTAGCGGCGTTACCCGCCAATTCGAGAACCTCGGCTGCCAGATATTCCATTACGGCAGCTAAGTAGACGGGAGCACCGGCCCCTACGCGTTCGGCATAATTCCCTTTCCTTAAAAGTCTGTGAATACGACCGACAGGGAATTGTAATCCCGCTCGGTTAGAACGAGACTTCGCCTTTCCCTTCACTTTTCCGCCTTTACCACGTCCGGACATTTTACTATCGATTGCTTCTAGAACTCGCTCGCCTTAGAGTTGAAATCTGTACTAAAACTGTCAACATACTAGCAACGAATTTTGTTCGTAAGCCGAACGCATGATCTCGTACGCGACCAATGAAAGGCTAACTCAGATAATAGGCGGGGCTTAGGAGTGTATTTAAGGAGCCTATAAATTCTAAGGATTCCTGAAATTTGTTTTAGTCTAGTACTTTTCGTGGTTCCTTTAATATCGTAATATTTATTTCGAAATGCCTCCGAAAACAAGCGGTAAGGCGGCCAAAAAGGCCGGTAAGGCTCAGAAAAATATCTCCAAAAGTGACAAGAAAAAGAAACGCAAGAGGAAGGAAAGCTACGCGATCTACATTTACAAAGTTTTAAAGCAAGTTCATCCCGATACGGGTATCTCCAGCAAGGCCATGTCGATCATGAATTCTTTCGTGAACGATATATTCGAAAGGATAGCCGCCGAAGCGTCCCGTCTCGCTCATTACAATAAAAGATCTACTATCACAAGCAGAGAAATCCAAACTGCCGTGCGATTATTGCTGCCCGGTGAATTGGCTAAGCACGCCGTTAGTGAAGGTACCAAAGCCGTCACTAAATATACCAGTTCTAAGTAAACCATAAGCCTTGAATATCATAAAGGAGAAAACGGTTCTTTTCAGAGCCACAATTTAGATAAATAAAAAAAGAAATAATCTTAAAAAAATTAATTTTATATATTATACAGCTGTAGTATCCAATATTGAAATACAAATTTTGTTATCAACAGTATATTATTATTCTTTGGTTATTAGTGATTACATTATTTTTTCTTTAGTTTTTAAAAACAATGCGTATAAGTACACCGACTGTTATTAATTACTAACATGTAGTCGAATATAACTCTGAGATAAAAATCCATAACTCTTTTAGTGGTTTATATAAATATCGATAAAAGAATATTAATTGAATTATCTTCTTTTTCTTTGATTAAATTTAGGTGGTTCTGAAAAGAACCGTTTTTTTTTGTTGCAAAATACGACTATAAGTAGAGTATTATAAATGATAGAAAATAAAGTTTAGGCACGTTCGCCTCTGATACGTCTGGCTAGCTGAATATCCTTGGGCATGATGGTTACTCGCTTTGCATGTATCGCACATAAATTAGTATCCTCAAAAAGGCCAACTAAATAAGCTTCGCTGGCCTCTTGTAAAGCCATTACCGCCGAACTTTGAAAACGTAAATCGGTCTTGAAATCTTGAGCGATTTCGCGAACCAATCGTTGAAAAGGTAATTTCCTAATCAATAATTCGGTGCTCTTTTGATAACGACGAATCTCCCGCAAAGCGACCGTCCCAGGTCGGTAGCGATGTGGTTTCTTAACGCCACCGGTAGCTGGAGCGCTTTTCCTGGCCGCTTTGGTAGCCAATTGTTTCCTAGGAGCTTTACCTCCTGTTGATTTTCGCGCAGTTTGCTTGGTACGAGCCATATTTTTAAAATAGAGGTAATGAGAAAAATTAACAAACGCAAACGACGGCGACCCCTTTCGGACTGATTCGGTCATAAAATCAGAGAGTCCTTTTTATAACATGTTATCTAATCTGATTGGTCCGTTTTGTGCCAGTGGGCGGAACTCAATCCTAAGTCTACAAAACCGGGCTGATTGAATGTAATCGACAACAGTTGTCCGTAGCACTCGTGTTGTGAGCGCGCTACTTATTCGAGATCATTTATTTTTTTTGTATTAGGTTCGATAAAAGATGACCGGCAGAGGTAAAGGTGGTAAAGGTTTGGGAAAAGGAGGAGCCAAGCGGCATCGTAAAGTGCTTCGTGATAATATCCAAGGTATTACGAAGCCCGCCATTAGAAGATTGGCTAGACGAGGCGGCGTAAAACGTATATCTGGTCTGATTTACGAAGAGACCAGAGGTGTTTTAAAAGTGTTTTTGGAAAACGTCATCAGAGATGCCGTTACATATACCGAACACGCCAAAAGAAAAACCGTTACCGCAATGGATGTAGTATACGCCTTGAAACGTCAAGGACGTACATTATACGGGTTTGGAGGTTAAGTCACATTTTATTCGCGAACTAACGTGAAATGTGACCCTCAAAATTAATTTTAGAAAAATTAAACAACGGTTCTTTTCAGAACCACAAATTTATCGATATTTAAAAAACGGAAGCTCTATTAGGATTTAAGGATAATCTTTCAATCATTACAATCATCATAATTTTATTTAAAATAATAATTTAAGTATAACTGGCCCTAATTATTTGAGGGTTTGGATTCCAAAACTCTATACTTAATAAATAGACCGCCCCTTAAATTCATCGTTAATTACATAGATTATATACAAGGCGCGATGTTATAATACGGTTCGATTTTACTAAAGGAGAACCGCTAGAAATAAATCCTTCATATTATTTCGACTTAATTGTTGTTTAATAAAACGATAATTATTGGTATTGGAATGTCTCTTAATTTATCTTACACACCCAAAAAACAATCTTTAAAGTACTTAAACTGTTTATTAGAATATTTTAAATAATTAGTAAGTGCAAGTCATAATATGAGTTTTAATTTTAAGTTCTTTTTTTGTTTTATTATTTTGGTGGTCCTGAAAAGGACCGATAGTTAAAAGGTTTTTGTACGACACAAAAACCCTAAGGCTCATGTAACTTATTTGGTTTTACTATCTGTTTTTTTCGGTAACAATACGGCCTGGATGTTTGGTAGAACGCCGCCCTGGGCTATAGTAACACCGGAGAGGAGTTTGTTCAGTTCTTCGTCATTTCTGATGGCCAATTGTAAATGCCTAGGGATAATCCTTGTTTTCTTGTTGTCTCTAGCGGCGTTACCTGCCAACTCGAGAACTTCGGCCGCCAAATATTCCATTACGGCAGCTAAGTAGACGGGAGCACCGGCCCCTACGCGTTCGGCATAATTTCCTTTCCTTAAAAGCCGGTGAATACGGCCAACAGGAAATTGTAATCCCGCTCGGTTGGAACGAGATTTCGCCTTTCCCTTCACTTTTCCACCCTTACCACGTCCAGACATTGTATTGCTAACTTTTTTAAACTAAAAATAACCGAAAAACTAATGGCGACAACGCTCACGTCCTTTCGACAACGAATGAACAACTGGCAGTGAACTGTCCAGCGAATAGCTT
Source organism: Rhynchophorus ferrugineus (assembly GCF_030347505.1). Taxonomy (NCBI): domain Eukaryota; kingdom Metazoa; phylum Arthropoda; class Insecta; order Coleoptera; family Curculionidae; genus Rhynchophorus; species Rhynchophorus ferrugineus. The sequence goes on from NW_027473112.1 coordinate 20,828, forward strand.
TTATTCGGCAACTTCTCAAAACACTAGTACGTTTCCTACTCGACCAATCAGAGCTTTCTACGACATAACGCCAAGAATGGGCGGAGCTTAGAAGTGTAGCGTCATTTATCAAATAATTAAACGACTATAGGTATATTTCGGTTTAGTCTTTTATCTTTTGCTGTATGGGTAGGTCGCGAATCTCATTCGTTTAAAATGCCACCGAAGACAAGCGGTAAAGCGGCAAAAAAGGCTGGAAAAGCCCAGAAAAACATTTCTAAGAGCGATAAGAAAAAAAAGCGTAGGAGGAAGGAAAGCTACGCGATTTACATATACAAAGTTTTAAAGCAGGTTCATCCCGATACGGGTATTTCCAGCAAGGCCATGTCGATTATGAATTCTTTCGTGAACGATATATTCGAAAGGATAGCCGCCGAAGCGTCGCGCCTCGCCCATTACAATAAAAGATCGACCATCACGAGCAGAGAAATCCAAACCGCCGTTAGGTTATTGTTACCCGGTGAATTGGCTAAGCATGCCGTTAGCGAAGGTACCAAAGCTGTCACTAAATATACCAGTTCTAAGTAAACGAAATATATTATTTTGAAGGTGATCATAATAATATGAAGGGTGGAAAACGGCTCTTTTCAGAGCCCCAAAATGTTTAAAGAAGAAAAAAAGAAATAAACTATTGTTAAGAAGATAGGATATATACGAAGTCAAATAAATTAAAATATAGTAATCGTTCATAAAAATGTTAAAATATCCAGAAAAAAATATTTTATTTTATATTCATTCCTTTACGGTAACATAATAACAGTATATGTGATACCCCTTTCTTATCGTGATATAAACTTCAAGTCAATCCAGCAGGTGTTCACACCTTATTACTAAGGATTCCTCAATATTCACAATATATTTGTGAGCATAATATTCTAAATTCAATTCACAAATATTATAACTAAAGCGTCATATAAACGGAAAAAATATCAATGTCTCTTTTTTCTAATAGAAGTTGGTGGTTCTGAGAAGAACCTTTTTTTTTCATATAAATACAAAAAACGACCTTAATATAGGACAGCCGTAGCATTTATGCACGTTCGCCTCTAATGCGTCTGGCTAATTGAATGTCCTTAGGCATGATAGTTACTCGTTTAGCATGGATCGCACACAAATTGGTGTCTTCAAAGAGACCAACCAAATAGGCCTCGCTAGCTTCTTGCAAAGCCATCACTGCCGAACTTTGGAAACGTAAATCGGTCTTGAAATCCTGAGCGATTTCGCGAACCAATCGTTGGAAAGGCAATTTCCTAATCAATAATTCGGTACTCTTCTGATAGCGTCGGATTTCTCTTAGAGCGACCGTACCGGGTCTGTAACGATGCGGTTTTTTAACACCACCGGTAGCGGGAGCGCTTTTCCTGGCTGCTTTAGTAGCCAATTGTTTTCTGGGAGCCTTACCTCCGGTTGATTTTCGAGCAGTTTGCTTGGTACGAGCCATCGTCTAAACGGGTCTGACTTCAAACGTGTAGGAAGAATTACAAGCGCAAGCACCAACGAACTTTTGGAAACTGATCGAAGGTGTCAAAGAAATCTCCCTTTTTAATAATGTGTGAAGATATTCTGATTGGTCCGGCTAGCATCTGTGGGCGGGACCCGATTCGAACTCAACAAAACCCATGGTAGGATTTGAAATTGAAATAGTTACCCGTAGTATTCGAGGTGTACGCTGCACAATTCGATTATAAATTTGCTTTCTTTTAATACTAAATTGAATAAATCATGACGGGCAGAGGTAAAGGTGGTAAAGGTTTGGGAAAAGGAGGCGCTAAGCGGCATCGTAAAGTGCTTCGTGATAATATCCAAGGTATTACGAAACCCGCCATCAGAAGATTGGCTAGGCGGGGTGGAGTTAAACGTATATCCGGTCTAATTTATGAAGAAACCAGAGGTGTATTAAAAGTATTTTTGGAAAACGTTATCAGAGACGCCGTCACTTATACCGAACACGCCAAAAGGAAAACCGTTACTGCCATGGATGTAGTATACGCCCTCAAACGCCAAGGACGAACCCTATACGGATTTGGCGGTTAAATAAAGTATTATATATGCTGACCAATTAAAACAGAACAACGTATCTATTCAACTAAAGAAAACAACGGTTCTTTTCAGAGCCACAAATTTACTAGCATAAAAAAAGAAATTTATTATTCGAAAATGGACTAAGATGACGTTAAATTTTATTAAATATCTGCTCCTTTCATCTAAGATTTACTTGTAAAGTAACAAATATACTGCATTATAATAGACGATCGTAATATAAAAAGATAGATAAAGTTTAAAATAAGATTTCATAATAAATGTTAGGTTAATGACAAGAATGTAAATGATGGTGAACAATCGAATACCGAATCTTCGTTGAAGCTTTAATATAGTTTTCCTTTAGAGAGAAAATACTCCGAGATAAACTTCGCGTCGATGAGCTTGGAGAATCCTTAAGATTTCAAAGAAGGTACGGTAGTTCTACGCACGTATGTATGGAGATCGCGTTCCATGTATTTATTGACTTTAGATAACTATTTATGAAAACAGATTTCAACTAAAGAAGCAAAATATACTATAATATATATGAGCATTGTATCGATACAGAAGGGTTTGACACGATATTCTTATAGACGTCTCGATATCGTTGCTCACCCGATACGTTCGATTGTAACCCAGAGTTCGGATGGTGTTAAGAAACCGTTAAATAAGAAGTATATTAGTATAGGATCGGTTAATTTTCATGTCATTGTTTTCTTACAGTTAATTCGACAACGGTACGTTTCGATATAGATTCGTTTTGGACAACGAACAATCTGTACCGCATCAATTAGGAATAATATGTCTCGTTTCTCCAATAATAGCATTAGATCTGTACGGAATTGCATTTATATCAAAAGACGATATATCGGGGGACGTAGATTTGAAAAGATATATTTTCATAGTTATAACCGAAAGTCTATAACTCGAATGTAAATTGGTAGTTTCGACGGAATCGAGAGCAACGCTTGATTTTGTGCTTCCTTCTAAGACGATAGTCAACGTAAAATTTATTGGTAAAGTTTGCTACTTCTACTACGTTTTATCTTTTAACGCCTCGAACATAAATCGTATGATATTCTAAAGGATTTATGTATTTAATATGAGAAATAAGTAAACGGTTCCAAGCTCGATGAACGTTTCGACGAAGCCGGAATATGGAACGTCGTTCGCGCTCGACCGTTCAGTCCTCCGTTCGGCTCATATCATATAGGGTACGCATTAAATGAGAGCGACCGCCAGACAGTTAAAATACGCGAACGAGAAGCATACGCACGTACGTAACTTTGTCAAACGAATCGTGATTAGAACGTTCTTATAAGAAAATTAAGAAATTATATCAGAATGTCGGACGTCGATATTAGCGGACAAGCGGTTTCTCCTTCGTCGAATCAAGGGAGTGGAGGAAATTCCGCCGCCGTTGTTAACGCATCGTCAACAGGCACACCGGCCGGGTCGAATTCATCTTCGGTGTCGGCTACGGGAGCCGCATCAGCTACAGCCGGTAGCGCAGGTTCGTCTGCAGGAGGGAAGAAAGAAAAATCCACTTCGAGCAAGGCGAAGAGTTCTAAATCGAAAGTTAGTCATCCTCCGATCGCTGATATGGTAACGAGTGCAATTAAAGGATTGAAAGAGAAAGGCGGAACTTCCTTCAGAGCTATTAAAAAATACATAGCGGCCAATTACAAAGTGGATGCTGACAAATTATCGCCCTTTATAAAGAAATATATAAAGACGTGGATCGCTTCGGGTGTTTTGGTACAAACGAAGGGCAAAGGAGCTTCCGGATCATTTAAATTAGCGGCTTCGGCACGTAAAGCAGGAGGTACGACAGCCGCAGGTACGAAGAAAAGAAAAACGGCCACTGCCAAAACCGGACAGAAAAATAAACGAAAACCAGTAGGAGGTGCCGCGACAGCTACGACAGCCGGTGGTAAAAAAGCGTCTGCCAAAAAAACCTCAGAGAAAACGGAAAAAAAGACGACCGCCGCCTCCGCCTCAACTAAGAAAACCACAGCTAAAAGTAAGAAAGGTGAATCTGCAACTTTGGCCGAGAAAAAAGCTTCTGCCAAAAAAGCCGTCGAAAAGAAAACAGGAAAGAAATCTACCGCCGCCACGACTACGTCCGCTTCCAATGCCGCCGCTAATAGTTCATCTTCGAAAGCAGCAAAAAGCAACACGGCCGCAAGATCCCCGAAATCGCCTTCCAAAGCGAAAAAATCTAATAAAGCCGGACCTACGAAAAAGCCCAAGGCGCCTAAACCGAAAAGTGCTAAGACGACGACCTCAACTGTTCGTGTTGCCGCTGGTGAAGGTGCGAAAACTAAAAAACCAGTATCACCAAAGAAAAAGAAATAAAACTATTTCTACTACGTATGACGATATATTAAACAGGCGACACATTTCATCGTCAGATCAAGAAGACACGGAGTTGAAAATTACAAATATCCCGACACTCCTGGACGTGCTACGACTTCCCTAAAAAATACGTTCGTCCAAGACCGTATTTTTTTAATAGAAAAAAAAAACGGTTCTTTTCAGAACCACAATATAACTTTATAAAAGAAAGAATATTTATATAATTTATTTATTATCTTATTATTACTTAAATGATTATTTTCTAGATAGAGCCGTAACTAATTAGGGAACCGATCGATCGATACTCTAAAACAGTAATAAAGGAATATTCAGTACAGATCAGATTATTTATAAATTTTCTAGTTAATATTTATTCTTTAATAAGAACGCGTATTCTAACTTCTTTTTTATACGATTTTGTTGGCCCTGAAAAGGACCGATATTAAAGGGCGTATGCAAAACTTTAAACGGTTTGCGTTATCTATTTGGTTTTGCTGTCTGTCTTTTTAGGCAATAATACTGCTTGAATGTTAGGCAAGACGCCGCCCTGGGCAATAGTAACGCCAGATAACAGTTTATTCAATTCCTCGTCGTTTCTGATGGCCAATTGTAAATGCCTAGGGATAATCCTTGTTTTCTTGTTGTCTCTAGCGGCGTTACCCGCCAACTCGAGAACTTCGGCCGCCAGATATTCCATTACGGCAGCTAAGTAAACGGGAGCACCGGCCCCTACGCGTTCGGCATAATTTCCTTTCCTTAGAAGTCGGTGAATACGACCGACAGGAAATTGTAATCCCGCACGATTGGAACGAGACTTCGCCTTTCCCTTCACTTTTCCGCCTTTACCACGTCCGGACATGTTAATCTCGATCGTTGTTAGATACTGCTCACCTTTAAATCAAAAACGGTACTGGAAATTTCTTACAGATCGGCCTGGAATTTTGTCCGCGAGCCAAACTCGTTATATCATACGCGACCAATCAGACTCTAACTCGGGCTATGGGCGGGGCTTAGAAGTGTTCCTTCGAATGTTATAAGTTCTAGAATTAAAGGCATTTTTTTAGTTAAGTACTCTTTGAGGTACGTGAGACGTCGGGATTTTTATTTCGAAATGCCACCGAAGACAAGCGGTAAGGCGGCCAAGAAAGCCGGAAAAGCCCAGAAAAATATCTCTAAGAGCGACAAGAAAAAGAAGCGCAGGAGGAAGGAAAGCTATGCGATTTACATATACAAAGTTTTAAAGCAGGTTCATCCCGATACGGGTATCTCCAGCAAGGCCATGTCGATCATGAATTCTTTCGTGAACGATATATTCGAAAGGATAGCCGCCGAAGCGTCGCGTCTCGCCCATTACAATAAGAGATCAACGATCACGAGCAGAGAAATCCAAACCGCCGTTAGGTTATTGTTACCCGGTGAGTTGGCTAAGCACGCCGTTAGCGAAGGTACCAAAGCAGTCACCAAATATACCAGTTCTAAGTAAATTAATTCACATACCTATGTGTGTTTCAATATACTACTTACCTGCAAAATCGGTTCTTTTCAGAACCACAATTGGATATACATTTTAAAAAATGAAATGTTAAACAGTAGCTGACATTTTATAAAAACAGAATTTTCAGATATATATATATATATTGTAGTTATTGTATTGAATTATATTATATCATTATAATCTGTTATATAGTAAGTATATAGAATAAGTTTTGTAAAAATGGTACGGCCCGAGATTGTTATTTAAAAATAAGGTAAAGTATTTCTGGAGTGACTTCGAAAATATGTGTATTCATTTTTATTACGTTTATGACTATATGATAATTAATTTATTTTTCCTAACTGTGGCTAATTGTGGATTGTGGCTAATTTCTACACGATAAGTATTAATCACGGGAACGTCTCGAAATGAACAAATAGGAACTGTAATTAATCAAGAATTTAGAATGGAACTATCGTCCTAATATAATGAGGATCGTCAAAGAGAAGATACTTTTTTTTTCGTTTACTAGGTTGACCTTGCTTGGGGACAGTGGAACTCAGTGGAAAATCGCTGATGGTGGGTGAGGAGGATAGGCCTGTGGTCAGAATCGATATCTTGGAGTACTTGCAGGTCAGAGGCTTGATTCGAATTTTGATAGATAAAAAAGTCAATTATTGTCGGTCGATTGGAGGAGTAGTGAGTTGGTTCGCTTGGAGCAATAAGCCCAAGTTCCAACTCATCTATTATCCCGGCCGATAGTAATTCTTCCAATAGCTGTGTGGTTGATGGCGTTGAAAATGGCCTGAAAATCTCCTTGGTCATCTGAATATGTTCCGAAGAGTATTTCGCCAATGGAGATCGGGTTCGTGTTCTAGTGGAATCCAGACCAGCCAGACGACTGTTATCTTGAGTTCCCCGTACATGAGTGGGGGGAGGAATTGGTCTTTTGGGTTTGGTTGTTTTTGGAGTAGGTCGGCACTTGCATCCCGAGTAATTTGCGGTGTATGGTTCTCAACAGTTGGTGCATTTCGGCGGGGAATTTCTGTCTTTGGGACTTGACGTAGGCCGGAGTGGCTTTACAGTTGGCCGATGAATGACCGTAGAATTGGCAGTTAAAACGTTGAACGCGCCTGCCGTTGCCGCGCTGGGCTTGGACTTTTACCACCTGATTCATTAGGCGGTCGACCGCGAAGATACGGCGTTCCTCTCGAGGAACCGACCAACATGGATTGGATTGAAACCGAGCTTCATGAGCGCGGTTCGGACTTCGAGTTACCATTACGTCGAGAGAGAAATATAATATATTAGCTGACCCCGCAGACACTCCGTACCCTGTACTCAATGGATAAATAAAGGATTCATTCTATCAAATTCTTCGTTCAAATCACTTTCGAATCATCCTTAGGAACATTCTGATATCGGAAAACCTTATCCGTAGTCGATAAACGATATCTAACGGATGAATTATAGAAAATGGCCAATAAGCGGCAAATATCCGATCGTAAGGGTGCACCATCGTTTCGGCGAATCATTCTTTTGGAATCTTACGTTCTACAAGCAAAACATTTATTCATAGGTATATACCGATAATAACGAACGGGCCGACGTAACAACCTAAAATGTCCTGAAATACGTGAGAACAGTTTTACTCCGATCGCCGTATCGATATGTGACAGTATCCATCCTATGAAGGATCTTTACATTCTACTAGCATAATTTTATGGATCGGAATTTTCCGACTTTTAAAGAACGTGATCGGCAGTCTAGAAACGGCCTGAGGACGTATTAACACGAGAGGTTAAAATTATTGCTTTAGAAGTTCACGTTGTCTAAAGCTAAAGTTTATTCATCGGAACATTCCGATAATAACGAGAACGGGCAGACGTAAAAACGAAAAATTTGCGCAACGTCCGTATAAACGATCTGTTCTAAAACACCCATACATTTCCGATAGCTGGCGAGAGACCCGCGCTTAAATCGTGTGCGCTTCTACGTGGGGCGATACGAGAGACGGATACGACGGGTCGGGTCGACCGGCGCTGTGACACTTTTACCGAGTGGCTTTTGATCAGCGAAGGTGGTATTACATATTATATGTTAATATATAAGATCCGAACCGTATTTTTTTATTTATCTAAATAAAAAGCGTATTTCGTCGTGTTATTATATATTCGTAACGCTCTCGCGATTTTGTATCGTCGTTTCGTTGTTCTTCCTGGTCGGTTTTTTTCGATATATCGGGAAGCGTACGACGACGACGACGGTATCACTGCGAGATCGCGAATTCGGCGGGAACATTCGGCTTCGTTAGAAGAAGATGATCCACGATTCATATGCGATTGGAATTATTATTTTTATGGACGTATCGGTTTTTCATCGGAACGTTCATAAAACAGCAACACATTTTGCGATAGCTCTCTGCTCTCCGAGCGAGAATAAAATAAAAAATCACGAAACGTTTCTCGTACGAGGTTTCCTTGTCGCTTTATATATTTCTATCTAGCGAAGGGTTCGGAGAGAATGTTTTTCGAGGTCTTATAAACGCCGAACGATATTTTGCGGCATCCAATTTTCGACGTAGTCGACGATCGTCGTCGATAATCGAGATAATTGGGTGCCTAGTCGATCGGTTGTGTATAAAAAAAACAAAAGATGTGTCTAAGATGATGATATCGTTTTGTTTTATTAGACAACTAATATTAAAATGTAAGAGCGTGGCGCCTCGGACCGGTTTTTCCGTCGTCTAGGCGCGCTATCATGCACCTCCTTTTTATTAGTCGTCGATATATATTATATATCGTCGTCTTACGCACACGTTTCTTTATAAGTCAAACTTATAAAATAAACTGTGTCTGTATTTGTTTTATCTGCTTCGTGTCGATAAAATAATAAGAACAGTTCCCTGGTTGATCCTGCCAGTAGTCATATGCTTGTCTCAAAGATTAAGCCATGCATGTCTCAGTACATACCGAATTAAGGTGAAACCGCGAAAGGCTCATTAAATCAGTTATGGTTCCTTAGATCGTACCCACAATTACTTGGATAACTGTGGTAATTCTAGAGCTAATACATGCAAACAGAGCTCCGACCAGAGATGGAAGGAGTGCTTTTATTAGATCAAAACCAATCGGTTTCGGGTTCGCGCTCGTCATCGTACAACTTGGTGACTCTGAATAACTTTAAGCTGATCGCACGGTCTCGCACCGGCGACACATCTTTCAAATGTCTGCCTTATCAACTGTCGATGGTAGGTTCTGCGCCTACCATGGTCGTAACGGGTAACGGGGAATCAGGGTTCGATTCCGGAGAGGGAGCCTGAGAAACGGCTACCACATCCAAGGAAGGCAGCAGGCGCGCAAATTACCCACTCCCGGCACGGGGAGGTAGTGACGAAAAATAACGATACGGGACTCATCCGAGGCCCCGTAATCGGAATGAGTACACTCTAAACCCTTTAACGAGGATCAATTGGAGGGCCAGTCTGGTGCCAGCAGCCGCGGTAATTCCAGCTCCAATAGCGTATATTAAAGTTGTTGCGGTTAAAAAGCTCGTAGTCGAATTTGTGTCTCGCGCCGCCGGTTCATCGTTCGCGGTGTTAACTGGCGTGTTTTTCGCGAGACGTCCTGCCGGTGGGCTTAGTCGTGTCGCGTCGCCGTCGCGCGTGCGTTTCGGCGTGCGTGTTGTGCGCGTCGTGGTTACGACGGCCCAACTCAATCCTGCCGCGGTGCTCTTTACTGAGTGTCGAGGTGGGCCGGCACGTTTACTTTGAACAAATTAGAGTGCTCAAAGCAGGCTAAAATTTCGCCTGAATACTGTATGCATGGAATAATGGAATAGGACCTCGGTTCTATTTTGTTGGTTTTCGGAACCCCGAGGTAATGATTAATAGGAACGGATGGGGGCATTCGTATTGCGACGTTAGAGGTGAAATTCTTGGATCGTCGCAAGACGAACAGAAGCGAAAGCATTTGCCAAAAACGCTTTCATTGATCAAGAACGAAAGTTAGAGGTTCGAAGGCGATCAGATACCGCCCTAGTTCTAACCTTAAACGATGCCAGCTAGCGATCCGTCGACGTTCCCTAATATGACTCGACGGGCAGCTTCCGGGAAACCAAAGCTTTTGGGTTCCGGGGGAAGTATGGTTGCAAAGCTGAAACTTAAAGGAATTGACGGAAGGGCACCACCAGGAGTGGAGCCTGCGGCTTAATTTGACTCAACACGGGAAACCTCACCAGGCCCGGACACCGGAAGGATTGACAGATTGAGAGCTCTTTCTTGATTCGGTGGGTGGTGGTGCATGGCCGTTCTTAGTTGGTGGAGCGATTTGTCTGGTTAATTCCGATAACGAACGAGACTCTAGCCTGCTAACTAGGCGCTTTTTGACATCCTAAAGGCCCGCCGGCCGCGTTGCTTTCGGGTTTCGCGGTTCGTGCGCGGTTTTTACTGTCGGCGTACAAACTATTCTTCTTAGAGGGACAGGCGGCTTCTAGCCGCACGAGATTGAGCAATAACAGGTCTGTGATGCCCTTAGATGTTCTGGGCCGCACGCGCGCTACACTGAAGGAATCAGCGTGTCTTCCCTGGCCGAGCGGCCCGGGTAACCCGCTGAACCTCCTTCGTGCTAGGGATTGGGGCTTGCAATTGTTCCCCATGAACGAGGAATTCCCAGTAAGCGCGAGTCATAAGCTCGCGTTGATTACGTCCCTGCCCTTTGTACACACCGCCCGTCGCTACTACCGATTGAATGATTTAGTGAGGTCTTCGGATCGACACGCGATGGCGTTTCGGCGTCGTCGATGTGTAGGAAAAGATGACCAAACTTGATCATTTAGAGGAAGTAAAAGTCGTAACAAGGTTTCCGTAGGTGAACCTGCGGAAGGATCATTACAGTGTGTTGTTATGCCTATATATATATAATAGGTAAACGTACAAGTCTGTAAAAATCATTGTCGAACGTTAAAGAGCCATCTACGAAGTTCGGAAGTTCCGATCGAATTTCGACGTCGTCAACGTAGCTGTTTTCGGGTACCTATAATATATGGTTTTAAAAGATGTACGCCCGAAAGCGGAGATATATACGATGAAGATGTTGTTATATAGGACGACGAGTAATAATCGTCGGCCTACGACGGATTTCGTTATAAATGGACAAATCGAGCGCAAAATAAAACGATTTTGCCAATTATATTTCTAATCGACGTTTCGATCCTCATATCGACGAACATATACGATGATCGGTAATGTGATTAGTTTACGAAAATCTTATCACCCTTCGTTTGTTTCATTCCAAAAGGGTGAGATTTAGTTTACGAAAATATTGCCAAACTATGATCAGCGTATGCTCTTTTGTTGTCGTACGAGGTGAGACGACGAAAATTTACAACGAACGTCACCATTTCGAGTAGTCTGTCTCCGCTCCTCTCGTTGTGTGTAGTGGAGAAGACGAAAATAAACCGTAAGAGCGTTTTAAAGTCGACGGCGGCTGCGAAAGGGGCGCAAGCGCTGTCTATGACGTGAGCGCGCGTCGTCGTCGTCGTCGTCGTCTTATAATAGAAACGTTTCGATATGCGTTTAAAACCTAACTTAAAAAAAGATTACCCTAAACGGTGGATCACTTGGCTCGTGGGTCGATGAAGAACGCAGCTAATTGCGCGTCAACTTGTGAACTGCAGGACACATGAACATCGACATTTCGAACGCACATTGCGGTCCTGGGATCTCATACCCGGACCACTCCTGGCTGAGGGTCGTATCTCATTTCAAGACTGCTCGGATT
>NW_027473112.1:40000-61377 GCF_030347505.1 Rhynchophorus ferrugineus
CCGCATTGTACTTCTAGAGCCCGTTCGGTCCGATGGCGAATAAAATCCGCGTTTCAGTATATCATATGCGGTTAAACGGTGAGGCCAGTTACAACTGCATTAAAACCTCCGATGTATACCTGAATATAGCGGGAGGACGCCCGCATAATTTGACGAACCTTCAAGTGCACCTACTTATGAGGGACCATATAATACCAATTCGACATGACGAGAATTCAGAGCCAAATCGATATCACATGGCAACTATATTTGGTTCTAATGAAATGAAGGATCAACGAACATGAAGACATGCTCATCAATCACAGATACATGGAATTCTGTATCGTCGCAACCGATAATACGTACAACCTTCGATTGGAATGAATTAATCAAAAAAATTGGACGAAAATAGTTTAGACATTCAGAAAACTGACAATTAGGTAAAACTGTAAAACCTGCTTTAAATAGAAACCACATTAATCAAAAAAGGTCATGCATTGTAATACGATTAGTTACGAAAGTAGCCTAACCTTTGGACCATTTTGAATTTTAACTTATCGAGATATCGTTCGCGGGTAAACGGCGGGACTAACTACCACCGCCTTGACAACCGCAGCCTATGCCCGAACAAATCAGGAAGGCGCGTGCATGGATTAACGAGATTCCCACTGTCCTTATCTAAAATTTTACGCAATACTGCCGCGACGGAACCGAACAGGCGCTCGGAGACCCGTACGTGAACCGTCCCCGATACTTACGCAGGAAAGACCAGCTCGGAGCTTTAACAAGCACCAGAGCCATAGACAGATAGTCTACATTTCAAAATGTCCATATACTTACGCAGGAAAGACCAGCTCAGCAGATCGCGTTCGGATCCGTTCAGAGAAGGATCGAGATGCCGAGCGCGGGTAAACGGCGGGACTAACTACCACCGCCTTGACAACCGCAGCCTATGCCCGAACATATCAGGAAGGCGCGTGCATGGATTAACGAGATTCCCACTGTCCTTATCTAAAATTTTACGCAATACTGCCGCGACGGAACCGAACAGGCGCTCGGAGACCCGTAGGTGAACCGTTCCCGATACTTACGCAGGAAAGACCAGCTCGGAGCTTTAACAAGCACCAGAGCCATAGACAGATAGTCTATATTTCAAAATGTCCATATACTTACGCAGGAAAGACCAGCTCAGCAGATCGCGTTCGGATCCGTTCAGAGAAGGATCGAGATGCCGAGCGCGGGTAAACGGCGGGACTAACTACCACCAACTTGACAACCGCAGCCTATGCCCGAACATATCAGGAAGGCGCGTGCATGGATTAACGAGATTCCCACTGTCCTTATCTAAAATTTTACGCAATACGGCCGCGACGGAACCGAACAGGCGCTCGGAGACCCGTACGTGAACCGTCCCCGATACTTACGCAGGAAAGACCAGCTCGGAGCTTTAACAAGCACCAGAGCCATAGACAGATAGTCTACATTTCAAAATGTCCATATACTTACGCAGGAAAGACCAGCTCAGACCTTTAACAAGCACCAGAGCCATAGACTCATGGTCTACATTTCAAAATGTCCCTAACTAAGATCGCGTTCGGATCCGTTCAGAGAAGGATCGAGATGCCGAGCGCGGGTAAACGGCGGGACTAACTACCACCACCTTGACAACCGCAGCCTATGCCCGAACATATCAGGAAGGCGCGTGCATGGATTAACGAGATTCCCACTGTCCTTATCTAAAATTTTACGCAATACGGCCGCGACGGAACCGAACAGGCGCTCGGAGACCCGTACGTGAACCGTCCCCGATACTTACGCAGGAAAGACCAGCTCGGAGCTTTAACAAGCACCAGAGCCATAGACAGATAGTCTACATTTCAAAATGTCCATATACTTACGCAGGAAAGACCAGCTCAGCAGATCGCGTTCGGATCCGTTCAGAGAAGGATCGAGATGCCGAGCGCGGGTAAACGGCGGGACTAACTACCACCACCTTGACAACCGCAGCCTATGCCCGAACATATCAGGAAGGCGCGTGCATGGATTAACGAGATTCCCACTGTCCTTATCTAAAATTTTACGCAATACGGCCGCGACGGAACCGAACAGGCGCTCGGAGACCCGTACGTGAACCGTCCCCGATACTTACGCAGGAAAGACCAGCTCGGAGCTTTAACAAGCACCAGAGCCATAGACAGATAGTCTACATTTCAAAATGTCCATATACTTACGCAGGAAAGACCAGCTCAGCAGATCGCGTTCGGATCCGTTCAGAGAAGGATCGAGATGCCGAGCGCGGGTAAACGGCGGGACTAACTACCACCACCTTGACAACCGCAGCCTATGCCCGAACATATCAGGAAGGCGCGTGCATGGATTAACGAGATTCCCACTGTCCTTATCTAAAATTTTACGCAATACGGCCGCGACGGAACCGAACAGGCGCTCGGAGACCCGTACGTGAACCGTCCCCGATACTTACGCAGGAAAGACCAGCTCGGAGCTTTAACAAGCACCAGAGCCATAGACAGATAGTCTACATTTCAAAATGTCCATATACTTACGCAGGAAAGACCAGCTCAGACCTTTAACAAGCACCAGAGCCATAGACTCATGGTCTACATTTCAAAATGTCCCTAACTAAGATCGCGTTCGGATCCGTTCAGAGAAGGATCGAGATGCCGAGCGCGGGTAAACGGCGGGACTAACTACCACCACCTTGACAACCGCAGCCTATGCCCGAACATATCAGGAAGGCGCGTGCATGGATTAACGAGATTCCCACTGTCCTTATCTAAAATTTTACGTAATACGGCCGCGACGGAACCGAACAGGCGCTCGGAGACCCGTACGTGAACCGTCCCCGATACTTACGCAGGAAAGACCAGCTCGGAGCTTTAACAAGCACCAGAGCCATAGACAGATAGTCTACATTTCAAAATGTCCATATACTTACGCAGGAAAGACCAGCTCAGACCTTTAACAAGCACCTGAGCCATAGACTCATGGTCTACATTTCAAAATGTCCCTAACTAAGATCGCGTTCGGATCCGTTCAGAGAAGGATCGAGATGCCGAGCGCGGGTAAACGGCGGGACTAACTACCACCACCTTGACAACCGCAGCCTATGCCCGAACATATCAGGAAGGCGCGTGCATGGATTAACGAGATTCCCACTGTCCTTATCTAAAATTTTACGCAATACGGCCGCGACGGAACCGAACAGGCGCTCGGAGACCCGTACGTGAACCGTCCCCGATACTTACGCAGGAAAGACCAGCTCGGAGCTTTAACAAGCACCAGAGCCATAGACAGATAGTCTACATTTCAAAATGTCCATATACTTACGTAGGAAAGACCAGCTCAGACCTTTAACAAGCACCAGAGCCATAGACTCATGGTCTACAATTCAAAATGTCCCTAACTAAGATCGCGTTCGGATCCGTTCAGAGAAGGATCGAGATGCCGAGCGCGGGTAAACGGCGGGACTAACTACCACCACCTTGACAACCGCAGCCTATGCCCGAACATATCAGGAAGGCGCGTGCATGGATTAACGAGATTCCCACTGTCCTTATCTAAAATTTTACGCAATACTGCCGCGACGGAACCGAACAGGCGCTCGGAGACCCGTACGTGAACCGTTCCCGATACTTACGCAGGAAAGACCAGCTCGGAGCTTTAACAAGCACCAGAGCCATAGACAGATAGTCTACATTTCAAAATGTCCATATACTTACGCAGGAAAGACCAGCTCAGACCTTTAACAAGCACCAGAGCCATAGACTCATGGTCTACATTTCAAAATGTCCCTAACTAAGATCGCGTTCGGATCCGTTCAGAGAAGGATCGAGATGCCGAGCGCGGGTAAACGGCGGGACTAACTACCACCACCTTGACAACCGCAGCCTATGCCCGAACATATCAGGAAGGCGCGTGCATGGATTAACGAGATTCCCACTGTCCTTATCTAAAATTTTACGCAATACGGCCGCGACGGAACCGAACAGGCGCTCGGAGACCCGTACGTGAACCGTCCCCGATACTTACGCAGGAAAGACCAGCTCGGAGCTTTAACAAGCACCAGAGCCATAGACAGATAGTCTACATTTCAAAATGTCCATATACTTACGTAGGAAAGACCAGCTCAGACCTTTAACAAGCACCAGAGCCATAGACTCATGGTCTACAATTCAAAATGTCCCTAACTAAGATCGCGTTCGGATCCGTTCAGAGAAGGATCGAGATGCCGAGCGCGGGTAAACGGCGGGACTAACTACCACCACCTTGACAACCGCAGCCTATGCCCGAACATATCAGGAAGGCGCGTGCATGGATTAACGAGATTCCCACTGTCCTTATCTAAAATTTTACGCAATACGGCCGCGACGGAACCGAACAGGCGCTCGGAGACCCGTACGTGAACCGTCCCCGATACTTACGCAGGAAAGACCAGCTCGGAGCTTTAACAAGCACCAGAGCCATAGACAGATAGTCTACATTTCAAAATGTCCATATACTTACGTAGGAAAGACCAGCTCAGACCTTTAACAAGCACCAGAGCCATAGACTCATGGTCTACAATTCAAAATGTCCCTAACTAAGATCGCGTTCGGATCCGTTCAGAGAAGGATCGAGATGCCGAGCGCGGGTAAACGGCGGGACTAACTACCACCACCTTGACAACCGCAGCCTATGCCCGAACATATCAGGAAGGCGCGTGCATGGATTAACGAGATTCCCACTGTCCTTATCTAAAATTTTACGTAATACGGCCGCGACGGAACCGAACAGGCGCTCGGAGACCCGTACGTGAACCGTCCCCGATACTTACGCAGGAAAGACCAGCTCGGAGCTTTAACAAGCACCAGAGCCATAGACAGATAGTCTACATTTCAAAATGTCCATATACTTACGCAGGAAAGACCAGCTCAGCAGATCGCGTTCGGATCCGTTCAGAGAAGGATCGAGATGCCGAGCGCGGGTAAACGGCGGGACTAACTACCACCAACTTGACAACCGCAGCCTATGCCCGAACATATCAGGAAGGCGCGTGCATGGATTAACGAGATTCCCACTGTCCTTATCTAAAATTTTACGCAATACGGCCGCGACGGAACCGAACAGGCGCTCGGAGACCCGTACGTGAACCGTCCCCGATACTTACGCAGGAAAGACCAGCTCGGAGCTTTAACAAGCACCAGAGCCATAGACAGATAGTCTACATTTCAAAATGTCCATATACTTACGCAGGAAAGACCAGCTCAGACCTTTAACAAGCACCAGAGCCATAGACTCATGGTCTACATTTCAAAATGTCCCTAACTAAGATCGCGTTCGGATCCGTTCAGAGAAGGATCGAGATGCCGAGCGCGGGTAAACGGCGGGACTAACTACCACCACCTTGACAACCGCAGCCTATGCCCGAACATATCAGGAAGGCGCGTGCATGGATTAACGAGATTCCCACTGTCCTTATCTAAAATTTTACGCAATACGGCCGCGACGGAACCGAACAGGCGCTCGGAGACCCGTACGTGAACCGTCCCCGATACTTACGCAGGAAAGACCAGCTCGGAGCTTTAACAAGCACCAGAGCCATAGACAGATAGTCTACATTTCAAAATGTCCATATACTTACGCAGGAAAGACCAGCTCAGCAGATCGCGTTCGGATCCGTTCAGAGAAGGATCGAGATGCCGAGCGCGGGTAAACGGCGGGACTAACTACCACCACCTTGACAACCGCAGCCTATGCCCGAACATATCAGGAAGGCGCGTGCATGGATTAACGAGATTCCCACTGTCCTTATCTAAAATTTTACGCAATACGGCCGCGACGGAACCGAACAGGCGCTCGGAGACCCGTACGTGAACCGTCCCCGATACTTACGCAGGAAAGACCAGCTCGGAGCTTTAACAAGCACCAGAGCCATAGACAGATAGTCTACATTTCAAAATGTCCATATACTTACGTAGGAAAGACCAGCTCAGACCTTTAACAAGCACCAGAGCCATAGACTCATGGTCTACAATTCAAAATGTCCCTAACTAAGATCGCGTTCGGATCCGTTCAGAGAAGGATCGAGATGCCGAGCGCGGGTAAACGGCGGGACTAACTACCACCACCTTGACAACCGCAGCCTATGCCCGAACATATCAGGAAGGCGCGTGCATGGATTAACGAGATTCCCACTGTCCTTATCTAAAATTTTACGCAATACGGCCGCGACGGAACCGAACAGGCGCTCGGAGACCCGTACGTGAACCGTCCCCGATACTTACGCAGGAAAGACCAGCTCGGAGCTTTAACAAGCACCAGAGCCATAGACAGATAGTCTACATTTCAAAATGTCCATATACTTACGCAGGAAAGACCAGCTCAGCAGATCGCGTTC
This sequence comes from Rhynchophorus ferrugineus, assembly GCF_030347505.1. NCBI lineage: Eukaryota > Metazoa > Arthropoda > Insecta > Coleoptera > Curculionidae > Rhynchophorus > Rhynchophorus ferrugineus. The sequence goes on from NW_027473112.1 coordinate 46,377, forward strand.
GGATCCGTTCAGAGAAGAATCGAGATGCCGAGCGCGGGTAAACGGCGGGACTAACTACCACCACCTTGACAACCGCAGCCTATGCCCGAACATATCAGGAAGGCGCGTGCATGGATTAACGAGATTCCCACTGTCCTTATCTAAAATTTTACGCAATACGGCCGCGACGGAACCGAACAGGCGCTCGGAGACCCGTACGTGAACCGTCCCCGATACTTACGCAGGAAAGACCAGCTCGGAGCTTTAACAAGCACCAGAGCCATAGACAGATAGTCTACATTTCAAAATGTCCATATACTTACGCAGGAAAGACCAGCTCAGACCTTTAACAAGCACCAGAGCCATAGACTCATGGTCTACATTTCAAAATGTCCCTAACTAAGATCGCGTTCGGATCCGTTCAGAGAAGGATCGAGATGCCGAGCGCGGGTAAACGGCGGGACTAACTACCACCACCTTGACAACCGCAGCCTATGCCCGAACATATCAGGAAGGCGCGTGCATGGATTAACGAGATTCCCACTGTCCTTATCTAAAATTTTACGTAATACGGCCGCGACGGAACCGAACAGGCGCTCGGAGACCCGTACGTGAACCGTCCCCGATACTTACGCAGGAAAGACCAGCTCGGAGCTTTAACAAGCACCAGAGCCATAGACAGATAGTCTACATTTCAAAATGTCCATATACTTACGCAGGAAAGACCAGCTCAGACCTTTAACAAGCACCAGAGCCATAGACTCATGGTCTACATTTCAAAATGTCCCTAACTAAGATCGCGTTCGGATCCGTTCAGAGAAGGATCGAGATGCCGAGCGCGGGTAAACGGCGGGACTAACTACCACCACCTTGACAACCGCAGCCTATGCCCGAACATATCAGGAAGGCGCGTGCATGGATTAACGAGATTCCCACTGTCCTTATCTAAAATTTTACGCAATACGGCCGCGACGGAACCGAACAGGCGCTCGGAGACCCGTACGTGAACCGTCCCCGATACTTACGCAGGAAAGACCAGCTCGGAGCTTTAACAAGCACCAGAGCCATAGACAGATAGTCTACATTTCAAAATGTCCATATACTTACGTAGGAAAGACCAGCTCAGACCTTTAACAAGCACCAGAGCCATAGACTCATGGTCTACAATTCAAAATGTCCCTAACTAAGATCGCGTTCGGATCCGTTCAGAGAAGGATCGAGATGCCGAGCGCGGGTAAACGGCGGGACTAACTACCACCACCTTGACAACCGCAGCCTATGCCCGAACATATCAGGAAGGCGCGTGCATGGATTAACGAGATTCCCACTGTCCTTATCTAAAATTTTACGCAATACTGCCGCGACGGAACCGAACAGGCGCTCGGAGACCCGTACGTGAACCGTTCCCGATACTTACGCAGGAAAGACCAGCTCGGAGCTTTAACAAGCACCAGAGCCATAGACAGATAGTCTACATTTCAAAATGTCCATATACTTACGCAGGAAAGACCAGCTCAGACCTTTAACAAGCACCAGAGCCATAGACTCATGGTCTACATTTCAAAATGTCCCTAACTAAGATCGCGTTCGGATCCGTTCAGAGAAGGATCGAGATGCCGAGCGCGGGTAAACGGCGGGACTAACTACCACCACCTTGACAACCGCAGCCTATGCCCGAACATATCAGGAAGGCGCGTGCATGGATTAACGAGATTCCCACTGTCCTTATCTAAAATTTTACGCAATACGGCCGCGACGGAACCGAACAGGCGCTCGGAGACCCGTACGTGAACCGTCCCCGATACTTACGCAGGAAAGACCAGCTCGGAGCTTTAACAAGCACCAGAGCCATAGACAGATAGTCTACATTTCAAAATGTCCATATACTTACGTAGGAAAGACCAGCTCAGACCTTTAACAAGCACCAGAGCCATAGACTCATGGTCTACAATTCAAAATGTCCCTAACTAAGATCGCGTTCGGATCCGTTCAGAGAAGGATCGAGATGCCGAGCGCGGGTAAACGGCGGGACTAACTACCACCACCTTGACAACCGCAGCCTATGCCCGAACATATCAGGAAGGCGCGTGCATGGATTAACGAGATTCCCACTGTCCTTATCTAAAATTTTACGCAATACTGCCACGACGGAACCGAACAGGCGCTCGGAGACCCGTACGTGAACCGTTCCCGATACTTACGCAGGAAAGACCAGCTCGGAGCTTTAACAAGCACCAGAGCCATAGACAGATAGTCTACATTTCAAAATGTCCATATACTTACGCAGGAAAGACCAGCTCAGACCTTTAACAAGCACCAGAGCCATAGACTCATGGTCTACATTTCAAAATGTCCCTAACTAAGATCGCGTTCGGATCCGTTCAGAGAAGGATCGAGATGCCGAGCGCGGGTAAACGGCGGGACTAACTACCACCACCTTGACAACCGCAGCCTATGCCCGAACATATCAGGAAGGCGCGTGCATGGATTAACGAGATTCCCACTGTCCTTATCTAAAATTTTACGTAATACGGCCGCGACGGAACCGAACAGGCGCTCGGAGACCCGTACGTGAACCGTCCCCGATACTTACGCAGGAAAGACCAGCTCGGAGCTTTAACAAGCACCAGAGCCATAGACAGATAGTCTACATTTCAAAATGTCCATATACTTACGCAGGAAAGACCAGCTCAGACCTTTAACAAGCACCAGAGCCATAGACTCATGGTCTACATTTCAAAATGTCCCTAACTAAGATCGCGTTCGGATCCGTTCAGAGAAGGATCGAGATGCCGAGCGCGGGTAAACGGCGGGACTAACTACCACCACCTTGACAACCGCAGCCTATGCCCGAACATATCAGGAAGGCGCGTGCATGGATTAACGAGATTCCCACTGTCCTTATCTAAAATTTTACGCAATACTGCCGCGACGGAACCGAACAGGCGCTCGGAGACCCGTACGTGAACCGTCCCCGATACTTACGCAGGAAAGACCAGCTCGGAGCTTTAACAAGCACCAGAGCCATAGACAGATAGTCTACATTTCAAAATGTCCATATACTTACGCAGGAAAGACCAGCTCAGACCTTTAACAAGCACCAGAGCCATAGACTCATGGTCTACATTTCAAAATGTCCCTAACTAAGATCGCGTTCGGATCCGTTCAGAGAAGGATCGAGATGCCGAGCGCGGGTAAACGGCGGGACTAACTACCACCACCTTGACAACCGCAGCCTATGCCCGAACATATCAGGAAGGCGCGTGCATGGATTAACGAGATTCCCACTGTCCTTATCTAAAATTTTACGCAATACGGCCGCGACGGAACCGAACAGGCGCTCGGAGACCCGTACGTGAACCGTCCCCGATACTTACGCAGGAAAGACCAGCTCGGAGCTTTAACAAGCACCAGAGCCATAGACAGATAGTCTACATTTCAAAATGTCCATATACTTACGCAGGAAAGACCAGCTCAGACCTTTAACAAGCACCAGAGCCATAGACTCATGGTCTACAATTCAAAATGTCCCTAACTAAGATCGCGTTCGGATCCGTTCAGAGAAGGATCGAGATGCCGAGCGCGGGTAAACGGCGGGACTAACTACCACCACCTTGACAACCGCAGCCTATGCCCGAACATATCAGGAAGGCGCGTGCATGGATTAACGAGATTCCCACTGTCCTTATCTAAAATTTTACGCAATACTGCCGCGACGGAACCGAACAGGCGCTCGGAGACCCGTACGTGAACCGTTCCCGATACTTACGCAGGAAAGACCAGCTCGGAGCTTTAACAAGCACCAGAGCCATAGACAGATAGTCTACATTTCAAAATGTCCATATACTTACGCAGGAAAGACCAGCTCAGACCTTTAACAAGCACCAGAGCCATAGACTCATGGTCTACATTTCAAAATGTCCCTAACTAAGATCGCGTTCGGATCCGTTCAGAGAAGGATCGAGATGCCGAGCGCGGGTAAACGGCGGGACTAACTACCACCACCTTGACAACCGCAGCCTATGCCCGAACATATCAGGAAGGCGCGTGCATGGATTAACGAGATTCCCACTGTCCTTATCTAAAATTTTACGTAATACGGCCGCGACGGAACCGAACAGGCGCTCGGAGACCCGTACGTGAACCGTCCCCGATACTTACGCAGGAAAGACCAGCTCGGAGCTTTAACAAGCACCAGAGCCATAGACAGATAGTCTACATTTCAAAATGTCCATATACTTACGCAGGAAAGACCAGCTCAGACCTTTAACAAGCACCTGAGCCATAGACTCATGGTCTACATTTCAAAATGTCCCTAACTAAGATCGCGTTCGGATCCGTTCAGAGAAGGATCGAGATGCCGAGCGCGGGTAAACGGCGGGACTAACTACCACCACCTTGACAACCGCAGCCTATGCCCGAACATATCAGGAAGGCGCGTGCATGGATTAACGAGATTCCCACTGTCCTTATCTAAAATTTTACGCAATACTGCCGCGACGGAACCGAACAGGCGCTCGGAGACCCGTACGTGAACCGTCCCCGATACTTACGCAGGAAAGACCAGCTCGGAGCTTTAACAAGCACCAGAGCCATAGACAGATAGTCTACATTTCAAAATGTCCATATACTTACGCAGGAAAGACCAGCTCAGCAGATCGCGTTCGGATCCGTTCAGAGAAGGATCGAGATGCCGAGCGCGGGTAAACGGCGGGACTAACTACCACCACCTTGACAACCGCAGCCTATGCCCGAACATATCAGGAAGGCGCGTGCATGGATTAACGAGATTCCCACTGTCCTTATCTAAAATTTTACGCAATACTGCCGCGACGGAACCGAACAGGCGCTCGGAGACCCGTACGTGAACCGTCCCCGATACTTACGCAGGAAAGACCAGCTCGGAGTTTTAACAAGCACCAGAGCCATAGACAGATAGTCTACATTTCAAAATGTCCATATACTTACGCAGGAAAGACCAGCTCAGCAGATCGCGTTCGCATCCGTTCAGAGAAGGATCGAGATGCCGAGCGCGGGTAAACGGCGGGACTAACTACCACCGCCTTGACAACCGCAGCCTATGCCCGAACATATCAGGAAGGCGCGTGCATGGATTAACGAGATTCCTACTGCCCCCCTAACTTCTCTCCGCTTGGGGAGTAGGACTTGCTAGGACTACTGTTTCAGCGATAGTCCTAATCATAGAGAAAGACAAATAATGCTCATCTTGTAGTGTGGAAAATTGGCAAACTCATAGTAGCAATGGTCCCAGGGTGCTTTGTCCATTCCACCACTCGGACACGGCCAGTTCCGTCAACTCTGCCAAGACTCCCTAACCTAAAACATTAAAAATCATAACTAGACTATTGATATTCCGATGGGAGGATGATTGGCATTAGGAATGATTGAACAATATGAAACACAATCACGAAGTTACTGCACCGTCCTACGGGGTCGCTATCTCAATAGACCTCATACCTTGCAAATCAAACATATAAGTCATCTAACTAATAAACTTCGAGCAGATAAGTCTAATATAAACAAATGTAGTATTCAACATATCCGAAAGTACTTAAGCAAAGGTAGAATCCTGGCCTGTTGGCGTTCGGTCATCAAGTGCAGAGGAACCGCAGGTTGATGCGGATAGCTTCGGACATGTGATTTCCAGATTGATCACGGTCGGCTCTACCAGTTCTGTCAGGGGAACTGGACACGGATAACCTAAAAAATACAAAAAATGTAAATACACCGCTGGTATCTTAATTGGAAGGTGACTAGCAACAAAATAAAATGAAATAAAAGTGGTTAAACAATATCAAAACATATCTACGGCGTCAAATTCACCCTGAAATAATACGAAATATTCATACAAAAGTACAATCTAGTGACACAGATGGTGTCCGACATAACCTCCAAGTGGTGCGAGGGGGTAAAACAAACAAGTCACAGGTCGACAAATCACATAAGATCGGTCTAATCCATAAGAAAACCTAAAAACACAACAATAACAAAATAAAATAAACAAAACGTTTAAACAGAACGAAGACATAACCTCCAATGCGTGTACGTCAATTCTAATGAATGAGAGACGAAAACAATATCCAACGACATAAAGTAGAGAAAGAAATCAGGCGGCGCGCGCCATCTAGCGAGAACCAAGACAATCAAAGAATAGGATTTTCAAATATAGAGAAGCGTAAAATTGTCAAGAATATCATTAAAAATCTTTGAAAATTGTATTATATTATATTCTATTCTATTCTAAATTAATGATATAAATAGAATATGATATAAAATATCCTTAGCTAAGCATCAGAATTCACCCACAGTCGAAACAAAGGAAGAGATATATTCACATCAAGGAAGGCTCTTCGAAACAATCTAACCTAAATTGCAATAACAACAATAAGTAACCTATGATAAATCACTAGATTAACAAACATATACATACATAAACGGCACTCTCACCTAGATTTCAAACTTACTCAAAAATGCTAATTATATAAGGCAATACAGGTCATCACGGATAATCCTCAAAGGAAGTGCACATCCGAGAGGATGTCAAGGGGCAAGTCAGTAACTGTGTATAACCGCAGCAACTCGGAATAAGCGAAAGATTGTTGCATGGAATATATAAACATCTTCAAACTAACATCCGGTCAAATCTCTCAATGTCATTTAGTTGCTCACTAAAAGCAACAATATCATTCAATTACCTTAAAGGTAACCATACGAAGTAACTAATTGGTACCCTATAGTCAATAAATAGACACTTACTGTATAAACTACCCTAATGAAAAGAAATACATGGGTTGACTGTCATGCATGGCCTTCCTACGGAGACAGTCATCGTACCAATGCATCCAAGTGGGGTGTTGGTCCAACAGTAAGGACATGATCATTAAACTAAAAATTCACAATATAGAATTAGTAGGTAGTGAATCGGATCGACAATTATAAATAATAAACGCATATATAGCTGGAGACCACCAAATCCAGTCGCAACAATAAATGACAGTCTATCATAACTCGTCGCACAATTATGTTCCATAGTAATCTCCAAACGATGACACGGCACTAATAGTCGGTCCGAAACGATAAATTAAAGCAACTTTCATCTCATTTTCAATTGATCACATCAAATTCTAAGAACAAATAACATAACCTCATAAATACAGCTGACATGTACCGGTTCGATATACAGAAATCCTAATCTTTGCAAATCCGATCATAACAATTAGGAAATAATTAATGAAATGAATGAGAAATTAGAAAGATACGATATCGATACAATAAAATGGATATTGTTCAATACTCTCATTAAGAAGAGACTGCATGCACGAAGATTCAGAGAAAGGTATTGTCAAAAGTATTGCGATCTATAAAATATCGTCGTAACTCTGTCGTATATCACAAAACCTCTCAAAATTAAAACTTATGCCTGTTATTTTACTACTTAAGCTAAAATAATAAAATTCTCTTTTTCAGCTGTCTTGGTGGTCCTGAAAAGGACCGATATTTGATGATAAAATAGGTTACATTCGTTTTATTTAGTTTTGCTATCTGTCTTTTTAGGTAACAATACAGCTTGGATATTTGGCAGAACGCCGCCCTGGGCTATAGTAACTCCGGATAGGAGTTTGTTCAATTCTTCGTCGTTTCTGATGGCCAATTGCAAATGCCTAGGGATAATCCTGGTTTTCTTGTTATCTCTAGCGGCGTTACCCGCCAATTCGAGAACCTCGGCTGCCAGATATTCCATTACGGCAGCTAAGTAGACGGGAGCACCGGCCCCTACGCGTTCGGCATAATTCCCTTTCCTTAAAAGTCTGTGAATACGACCGACAGGGAATTGTAATCCCGCTCGGTTAGAACGAGACTTCGCCTTTCCCTTCACTTTTCCGCCTTTACCACGTCCGGACATTTTACTATCGATTGCTTCTAGAACTCGCTCGCCTTAGAGTTGAAATCTGTACTAAAACTGTCAACATACTAGCAACGAATTTTGTTCGTAAGCCGAACGCATGATCTCGTACGCGACCAATGAAAGGCTAACTCAGATAATAGGCGGGGCTTAGGAGTGTATTTAAGGAGCCTATAAATTCTAAGGATTCCTGAAATTTGTTTTAGTCTAGTACTTTTCGTGGTTCCTTTAATATCGTAATATTTATTTCGAAATGCCTCCGAAAACAAGCGGTAAGGCGGCCAAAAAGGCCGGTAAGGCTCAGAAAAATATCTCCAAAAGTGACAAGAAAAAGAAACGCAAGAGGAAGGAAAGCTACGCGATCTACATTTACAAAGTTTTAAAGCAAGTTCATCCCGATACGGGTATCTCCAGCAAGGCCATGTCGATCATGAATTCTTTCGTGAACGATATATTCGAAAGGATAGCCGCCGAAGCGTCCCGTCTCGCTCATTACAATAAAAGATCTACTATCACAAGCAGAGAAATCCAAACTGCCGTGCGATTATTGCTGCCCGGTGAATTGGCTAAGCACGCCGTTAGTGAAGGTACCAAAGCCGTCACTAAATATACCAGTTCTAAGTAAACCATAAGCCTTGAATATCATAAAGGAGAAAACGGTTCTTTTCAGAGCCACAATTTAGATAAATAAAAAAAGAAATAATCTTAAAAAAATTAATTTTATATATTATACAGCTGTAGTATCCAATATTGAAATACAAATTTTGTTATCAACAGTATATTATTATTCTTTGGTTATTAGTGATTACATTATTTTTTCTTTAGTTTTTAAAAACAATGCGTATAAGTACACCGACTGTTATTAATTACTAACATGTAGTCGAATATAACTCTGAGATAAAAATCCATAACTCTTTTAGTGGTTTATATAAATATCGATAAAAGAATATTAATTGAATTATCTTCTTTTTCTTTGATTAAATTTAGGTGGTTCTGAAAAGAACCGTTTTTTTTTGTTGCAAAATACGACTATAAGTAGAGTATTATAAATGATAGAAAATAAAGTTTAGGCACGTTCGCCTCTGATACGTCTGGCTAGCTGAATATCCTTGGGCATGATGGTTACTCGCTTTGCATGTATCGCACATAAATTAGTATCCTCAAAAAGGCCAACTAAATAAGCTTCGCTGGCCTCTTGTAAAGCCATTACCGCCGAACTTTGAAAACGTAAATCGGTCTTGAAATCTTGAGCGATTTCGCGAACCAATCGTTGAAAAGGTAATTTCCTAATCAATAATTCGGTGCTCTTTTGATAACGACGAATCTCCCGCAAAGCGACCGTCCCAGGTCGGTAGCGATGTGGTTTCTTAACGCCACCGGTAGCTGGAGCGCTTTTCCTGGCCGCTTTGGTAGCCAATTGTTTCCTAGGAGCTTTACCTCCTGTTGATTTTCGCGCAGTTTGCTTGGTACGAGCCATATTTTTAAAATAGAGGTAATGAGAAAAATTAACAAACGCAAACGACGGCGACCCCTTTCGGACTGATTCGGTCATAAAATCAGAGAGTCCTTTTTATAACATGTTATCTAATCTGATTGGTCCGTTTTGTGCCAGTGGGCGGAACTCAATCCTAAGTCTACAAAACCGGGCTGATTGAATGTAATCGACAACAGTTGTCCGTAGCACTCGTGTTGTGAGCGCGCTACTTATTCGAGATCATTTATTTTTTTTGTATTAGGTTCGATAAAAGATGACCGGCAGAGGTAAAGGTGGTAAAGGTTTGGGAAAAGGAGGAGCCAAGCGGCATCGTAAAGTGCTTCGTGATAATATCCAAGGTATTACGAAGCCCGCCATTAGAAGATTGGCTAGACGAGGCGGCGTAAAACGTATATCTGGTCTGATTTACGAAGAGACCAGAGGTGTTTTAAAAGTGTTTTTGGAAAACGTCATCAGAGATGCCGTTACATATACCGAACACGCCAAAAGAAAAACCGTTACCGCAATGGATGTAGTATACGCCTTGAAACGTCAAGGACGTACATTATACGGGTTTGGAGGTTAAGTCACATTTTATTCGCGAACTAACGTGAAATGTGACCCTCAAAATTAATTTTAGAAAAATTAAACAACGGTTCTTTTCAGAACCACAAATTTATCGATATTTAAAAAACGGAAGCTCTATTAGGATTTAAGGATAATCTTTCAATCATTACAATCATCATAATTTTATTTAAAATAATAATTTAAGTATAACTGGCCCTAATTATTTGAGGGTTTGGATTCCAAAACTCTATACTTAATAAATAGACCGCCCCTTAAATTCATCGTTAATTACATAGATTATATACAAGGCGCGATGTTATAATACGGTTCGATTTTACTAAAGGAGAACCGCTAGAAATAAATCCTTCATATTATTTCGACTTAATTGTTGTTTAATAAAACGATAATTATTGGTATTGGAATGTCTCTTAATTTATCTTACACACCCAAAAAACAATCTTTAAAGTACTTAAACTGTTTATTAGAATATTTTAAATAATTAGTAAGTGCAAGTCATAATATGAGTTTTAATTTTAAGTTCTTTTTTTGTTTTATTATTTTGGTGGTCCTGAAAAGGACCGATAGTTAAAAGGTTTTTGTACGACACAAAAACCCTAAGGCTCATGTAACTTATTTGGTTTTACTATCTGTTTTTTTCGGTAACAATACGGCCTGGATGTTTGGTAGAACGCCGCCCTGGGCTATAGTAACACCGGAGAGGAGTTTGTTCAGTTCTTCGTCATTTCTGATGGCCAATTGTAAATGCCTAGGGATAATCCTTGTTTTCTTGTTGTCTCTAGCGGCGTTACCTGCCAACTCGAGAACTTCGGCCGCCAAATATTCCATTACGGCAGCTAAGTAGACGGGAGCACCGGCCCCTACGCGTTCGGCATAATTTCCTTTCCTTAAAAGCCGGTGAATACGGCCAACAGGAAATTGTAATCCCGCTCGGTTGGAACGAGATTTCGCCTTTCCCTTCACTTTTCCACCCTTACCACGTCCAGACATTGTATTGCTAACTTTTTTAAACTAAAAATAACCGAAAAACTAATGGCGACAACGCTCACGTCCTTTCGACAACGAATGAACAACTGGCAGTGAACTGTCCAGCGAATAGCTTTTATTCGGCAACTTCTCAAAACACTAGTACGTTTCCTACTCGACCAATCAGAGCTTTCTACGACATAACGCCAAGAATGGGCGGAGCTTAGAAGTGTAGCGTCATTTATCAAATAATTAAACGACTATAGGTATATTTCGGTTTAGTCTTTTATCTTTTGCTGTATGGGTAGGTCGCGAATCTCATTCGTTTAAAATGCCACCGAAGACAAGCGGTAAAGCGGCAAAAAAGGCTGGAAAAGCCCAGAAAAACATTTCTAAGAGCGATAAGAAAAAGAAGCGTAGGAGGAAGGAAAGCTACGCGATTTACATATACAAAGTTTTAAAGCAGGTTCATCCCGATACGGGTATTTCCAGCAAGGCCATGTCGATTATGAATTCTTTCGTGAACGATATATTCGAAAGGATAGCCGCCGAAGCGTCGCGCCTCGCCCATTACAATAAAAGATCGACCATCACGAGCAGAGAAATCCAAACCGCCGTTAGGTTATTGTTACCCGGTGAATTGGCTAAGCATGCCGTTAGCGAAGGTACCAAAGCTGTCACTAAATATACCAGTTCTAAGTAAACGAAATATATTATTTTGAAGGTGATCATAATAATATGAAGGGTGGAAAACGGCTCTTTTCAGAGCCCCAAAATGTTTAAAGAAGAAAAAAAGAAATAAACTATTGTTAAGAAGATAGGATATATACGAAGTCAAATAAATTAAAATATAGTAATCGTTCATAAAAATGTTAAAATATCCAGAAAAAAATATTTTATTTTATATATTCATTCCTTTACGGTAACATAATAACAGTATATGTGATACCCCTTTCTTATCGTGATATAAACTTCAAGTCAATCCAGCAGGTGTTCACACCTTATTACTAAGGATTCCTCAATATTCACAATATATTTGTGAGCATAATATTCTAAATTCAATTCACAAATATTATAACTAAAGCGTCATATAAACGGAAAAAATATCAATGTCTCTTTTTTCTAATAGAAGTTGGTGGTTCTGAGAAGAACCTTTTTTTTTCATATAAATACAAAAAACGACCTTAATATAGGACAGCCGTAGCATTTATGCACGTTCGCCTCTAATGCGTCTGGCTAATTGAATGTCCTTAGGCATGATAGTTACTCGTTTAGCATGGATCGCACACAAATTGGTGTCTTCAAAGAGACCAACCAAATAGGCCTCGCTAGCTTCTTGCAAAGCCATCACTGCCGAACTTTGGAAACGTAAATCGGTCTTGAAATCCTGAGCGATTTCGCGAACCAATCGTTGGAAAGGCAATTTCCTAATCAATAATTCGGTACTCTTCTGATAGCGTCGGATTTCTCTTAGAGCGACCGTACCGGGTCTGTAACGATGCGGTTTTTTAACACCACCGGTAGCGGGAGCGCTTTTCCTGGCTGCTTTAGTAGCCAATTGTTTTCTGGGAGCCTTACCTCCGGTTGATTTTCGAGCAGTTTGCTTGGTACGAGCCATCGTCTAAACGGGTCTGACTTCAAACGTGTAGGAAGAATTACAAGCGCAAGCACCAACGAACTTTTGGAAACTGATCGAAGGTGTCAAAGAAATCTCCCTTTTTAATAATGTGTGAAGATATTCTGATTGGTCCGGCTAGCATCTGTGGGCGGGACCCGATTCGAACTCAACAAAACCCATGGTAGGATTTGAAATTGAAATAGTTACCCGTAGTATTCGAGGTGTACGCTGCACAATTCGATTATAAATTTGCTTTCTTTTAATACTAAATTGAATAAATCATGACGGGCAGAGGTAAAGGTGGTAAAGGTTTGGGAAAAGGAGGCGCTAAGCGGCATCGTAAAGTGCTTCGTGATAATATCCAAGGTATTACGAAACCCGCCATCAGAAGATTGGCTAGGCGGGGTGGAGTTAAACGTATATCCGGTCTAATTTATGAAGAAACCAGAGGTGTATTAAAAGTATTTTTGGAAAACGTTATCAGAGACGCCGTCACTTATACCGAACACGCCAAAAGGAAAACCGTTACTGCCATGGATGTAGTATACGCCCTCAAACGCCAAGGACGAACCCTATACGGATTTGGCGGTTAAATAAAGTATTATATATGCTGACCAATTAAAACAGAACAACGTATCTATTCAACTAAAGAAAACAACGGTTCTTTTCAGAGCCACAAATTTACTAGCATAAAAAAAGAAATTTATTATTCGAAAATGGACTAAGATGACGTTAAATTTTATTAAATATCTGCTCCTTTCATCTAAGATTTACTTGTAAAGTAACAAATATACTGCATTATAATAGACGATCGTAATATAAAAAGATAGATAAAGTTTAAAATAAGATTTCATAATAAATGTTAGGTTAATGACAAGAATGTAAATGATGGTGAACAATCGAATACCGAATCTTCGTTGAAGCTTTAATATAGTTTTCCTTTAGAGAGAAAATACTCCGAGATAAACTTCGCGTCGATGAGCTTGGAGAATCCTTAAGATTTCAAAGAAGGTACGGTAGTTCTACGCACGTATGTATGGAGATCGCGTTCCATGTATTTATTGACTTTAGATAACTATTTATGAAAACAGATTTCAACTAAAGAAGCAAAATATACTATAATATATATGAGCATTGTATCGATACAGAAGGGTTTGACACGATATTCTTATAGACGTCTCGATATCGTTGCTCACCCGATACGTTCGATTGTAACCAGAGTTCGGATGGTGTTAAGAAACCGTTAAATAAGAAGTATATTAGTATAGGATCGGTTAATTTTCATGTCATTGTTTTCTTACAGTTAATTCGACAACGGTACGTTTCGATATAGATTCGTTTTGGACAACGAACAATCTGTACCGCATCAATTAGGAATAATATGTCTCGTTTCTCCAATAATAGCATTAGATCTGTACGGAATTGCATTTATATCAAAAGACGATATATCGGGGGACGTAGATTTGAAAAGATATATTTTCATAGTTATAACCGAAAGTCTATAACTCGAATGTAAATTGGTAGTTTCGACGGAATCGAGAGCAACGCTTGATTTTGTGCTTCCTTCTAAGACGATAGTCAACGTAAAATTTATTGGTAAAGTTTGCTACTTCTACTACGTTTTATCTTTTAACGCCTCGAACATAAATCGTATGATATTCTAAAGGATTTATGTATTTAATATGAGAAATAAGTAAACGGTTCCAAGCTCGATGAACGTTTCGACGAAGCCGGAATATGGAACGTCGTTCGCGCTCGACCGTTCAGTCCTCCGTTCGGCTCATATCATATAGGGTACGCATTAAATGAGAGCGACCGCCAGACAGTTAAAATACGCGAACGAGAAGCATACGCACGTACGTAACTTTGTCAAACGAATCGTGATTAGAACGTTCTTATAAGAAAATTAAGAAATTATATCAGAATGTCGGACGTCGATATTAGCGGACAAGCGGTTTCTCCTTCGTCGAATCAAGGGAGTGGAGGAAATTCCGCCGCCGTTGTTAACGCATCGTCAACAGGCACACCGGCCGGGTCGAATTCATCTTCGGTGTCGGCTACGGGAGCCGCATCAGCTACAGCCGGTAGCGCAGGTTCGTCTGCAGGAGGGAAGAAAGAAAAATCCACTTCGAGCAAGGCGAAGAGTTCTAAATCGAAAGTTAGTCATCCTCCGATCGCTGATATGGTAACGAGTGCAATTAAAGGATTGAAAGAGAAAGGCGGAACTTCCTTCAGAGCTATTAAAAAATACATAGCGGCCAATTACAAAGTGGATGCTGACAAATTATCGCCCTTTATAAAGAAATATATAAAGACGTGGATCGCTTCGGGTGTTTTGGTACAAACGAAGGGCAAAGGAGCTTCCGGATCATTTAAATTAGCGGCTTCGGCACGTAAAGCAGGAGGTACGACAGCCGCAGGTACGAAGAAAAGAAAAACGGCCACTGCCAAAACC